>NW_028188424.1:0-159000 GCF_964204655.1 Triturus cristatus
TTTAGGGTTTGGGGCTCCGGAATAGGGTTTAGGGCTTGGTTCTAGGGTTTAGGGCCAGGTTTCCGGTGCTCAGCATTAGGGTTTAGGGCTCGGGGCTAGGGCTTAGGGCTCAGCTTTAGGGTTCAGGGCTCGTCTTTAGGGTTTAGGGCTCCGGAATATTGTTTAGGGCTCGGCTCTAGGGTTTAGGGCCAGGTTTCCGGGGCTCGGCATTATGGTTTAGGGTTCGGGGCTAGGGCTTAGGGCTCAGCTTTAGGGTTTAGGGCTCGGCTTTAGGGTTTAGGTCTCCGGAATATTGTTTAGGGCTCGGCTCTAGGGTTTAGGGCCAGGTTTCCGGGGCTCGGCATTATGGTTAAGGGTTCGGGGCTAGGGCTTAGGGCTCAGCTTTAGGGTTCAGGGCTCGGCTTTAGGGTTTGGGGCTCCGGAATAGGGTTTAGGGCTTGGTTCTAGGGTTTAGGGCCAGGTTTCCGGTGCTCAGCATTAGGGTTTAGGGCTCGGGGCTAGGGCTTAGGGCTCAGCTTTAGGGTTCAGGGCTCGGCTTTAGGGTTTGGGGCTCCGGAATATTGTTTAGTGCTCGGTTCTAGGGTTTAGGGCCAGGTTTCCGGGGCTCGGCATTATGGTTAAGGGTTCGGGGCTAGGGCTTAGGGCTCAGCTTTAGGGTTCAGGGCTCGGCTTTAGGGTTTAGGGCTCCGGAATATTGTTTAGGGCTCGGTTCGAGGGTTTAGGGCCAGGTTTCCGGGGCTCGGCATTATGGTTTAGGGTTCGGGGCTAGGGCTTAGGGCTCAGCTTTAGGGTTTAGGGCTCGGCTTTAGGGTTTAGGTCTCCGGAATATTGTTTAGGGCTCGGCTCTAGGGTTTAGGGCCAGGTTTCCGGGGCTCGGCATTATGGTTTAGGGTTCGGGGCTAGGGCTTAGGGCTCAGCTTTAGGGTTCAGGGCTCGGCTTTAGGGTTTGGGGCTCCGGAATAGGGTTTAGGGCTCGGTTCGAGGGTTTAGGGCCAGGTTTCCGGGGCTCGGCATTATGGTTTAGGGTTCGGGGCTAGGGCTTAGGGCTCAGCTTTAGGGTTCAGGGCTCGTCTTTAGGGTTTAGGGCTCCGGAATATTGTTTAGGGCTCGGTTCGAGGGTTTAGGGCCAGGTTTCCGGGGCTCGGCATTATGGTTAAGGGTTCGGGGCTAGGGCTTAGGGCTCAGCTTTAGGGTTCAGGGCTCGGCTTTAGGGTTTAGGTCTCCGGAATATTGTTTAGTGCTCGGTTCTAGGGTTTAGGGCCAGGTTTCCGGGGCTCGGCATTATGGTTTAGGGTTCGGGGCTAGGGCTTAGGGCTCAGCTTTAGGGTTCAGGGCTCGGCTTTAGGGTTTGGGGCTCCGGAATAGGGTTTAGGGCTTGGTTCTAGGGTTTAGGGCCAGGTTTCCGGTGCTCGGCATTATGGTTAAGGGTTCGGGGCTAGGGCTTAGGGCTCAGCTTTAGGGTTCAGGGCTCGTCTTTAGGGTTTGGGGCTCCGGAATAGGGTTTAGGGCTTGGTTCTAGGGTTTAGGGCCAGGTTTCCGGTGCTCAGCATTAGGGTTTAGGGCTCGGGGCTAGGGCTTAGGGCTCAGCTTTAGGGTTCAGGGCTCGGCTTTAGGGTTTGGGGCTCCGGAATAGGGTTTAGGGCTTGGTTCTAGGGTTTAGGGCCAGGTTTCCGGGGCTCGGCATTAGGGTTTAGGGCTCGGGGCTAGGGCTTAGGGCTCAGCTTTAGGGTTCAGGGCTCGTCTTTAGGGTTTAGGGCTCCGGAATATTGTTTAGGGCTCGGTTCGAGGGTTTAGGGCCAGGTTTCCGGGGCTCGGCATTATGGTTAAGGGTTCGGGGCTAGGGCTTAGGGCTCAGCTTTAGGGTTCAGGGCTCGTCTTTAGGGTTTAGGGCTCCGGAATATTGTTTAGGGCTCGGTTCGAGGGTTTAGGGCCAGGTTTCCGGGGCTCGGCATTATGGTTTAGGGTTCGGGGCTAGGGCTTAGGGCTCAGCTTTAGGGTTTAGGGCTCGGCTTTAGGGTTTAGGGCTCCGGAATATTGTTTAGGGCTCGGTTCGAGGGTTTAGGGCCAGGTTTCCGGGGCTCGGCATTATGGTTAAGGGTTCGGGGCTAGGGCTTAGGGCTCAGCTTTAGGGTTCAGGGCTCGTCTTTAGGGTTTAGGGCTCCGGAATATTGTTTAGGGCTCGGTTCGAGGGTTTAGGGCCAGGTTTCCGGGGCTCGGCATTATGGTTAAGGGTTCGGGGCTAGGGCTTAGGGCTCAGCTTTAGGGTTCAGGGCTCGTCTTTAGGGTTTAGGGCTCCGGAATATTGTTTAGGGCTCGGTTCGAGGGTTTAGGGCCAGGTTTCCGGGGCTCGGCATTATGGTTAAGGGTTCGGGGCTAGGGCTTAGGGCTCAGCTTTAGGGTTCAGGGCTCGTCTTTAGGGTTTAGGGCTCCGGAATATTGTTTAGGGCTCGGTTCGAGGGTTTAGGGCCAGGTTTCCGGGGCTCGGCATTATGGTTAAGGGTTCGGGGCTAGGGCTTAGGGCTCAGCTTTAGGGTTCAGGGCTCGTCTTTAGGGTTTAGGGCTCCGGAATATTGTTTAGGGCTCGGTTCGAGGGTTTAGGGCCAGGTTTCCGGGGCTCGGCATTATGGTTAAGGGTTCGGGGCTAGGGCTTAGGGCTCAGCTTTAGGGTTCAGGGCTCGTCTTTAGGGTTTAGGGCTCCGGAATATTGTTTAGGGCTCGGTTCGAGGGTTTAGGGCCAGGTTTCCGGGGCTCGGCATTATGGTTAAGGGTTCGGGGCTAGGGCTTAGGGCTCAGCTTTAGGGTTCAGGGCTCGGCTTTAGGGTTTGGGGCTCCGGAATAGGGTTTAGGGCTTGGTTCTAGGGTTTAGGGCCAGGTTTCCGGTGCTCAGCATTAGGGTTTAGGGCTCGGGGCTAGGGCTTAGGGCTCAGCTTTAGGGTTCAGGGCTCGGCTTTAGGGTTTGGGGCTCCGGAATATTGTTTAGGGCTCGGCTCTAGGGTTTAGGGCCAGGTTTCCGGGGCTCGGCATTATGGTTAAGGGTTCGGGGCTAGGGCTTAGGGCTCAGCTTTAGGGTTCAGGGCTCGGCTTTAGGGTTTGGGGCTCCGGAATAGGGTTTAGGGCTTGGTTCTAGGGTTTAGGGCCAGGTTTCCGGTGCTCAGCATTAGGGTTTAGGGCTCGGGGCTAGGGCTTAGGGCTCAGCTTTAGGGTTCAGGGCTCGGCTTTAGGGTTTGGGGCTCCGGAATAGGGTTTAGGGCTTGGTTCTAGGGTTTAGGGCCAGGTTTCCGGTGCTCAGCATTAGGGTTTAGGGCTCGGGGCTAGGGCTTAGGGCTCAGCTTTAGGGTTTAGGGCTCGGCTTTAGGGTTTAGGTCTCCGGAATATTGTTTAGGGCTCGGCTCTAGGGTTTAGGGCCAGGTTTCCGGGGCTCGGCATTATGGTTAAGGGTTCGGGGCTAGGGCTTAGGGCTCAGCTTTAGGGTTCAGGGCTCGTCTTTAGGGTTTAGGGCTCCGGAATATTGTTTAGGGCTCGGTTCGAGGGTTTAGGGCCAGGTTTCCGGGGCTCGGCATTATGGTTAAGGGTTCGGGGCTAGGGCTTAGGGCTCAGCTTTAGGGTTCAGGGCTCGTCTTTAGGGTTTAGGGCTCCGGAATATTGTTTAGGGCTCGGTTCGAGGGTTTAGGGCCAGGTTTCCGGGGCTCGGCATTATGGTTTAGGGTTCGGGGCTAGGGCTTAGGGCTCAGCTTTAGGGTTTAGGGCTCGGCTTTAGGGTTTAGGGCTCCGGAATATTGTTTAGGGCTCGGTTCGAGGGTTTAGGGCCAGGTTTCCGGGGCTCGGCATTATGGTTAAGGGTTCGGGGCTAGGGCTTAGGGCTCAGCTTTAGGGTTCAGGGCTCGTCTTTAGGGTTTAGGGCTCCGGAATATTGTTTAGGGCTCGGTTCGAGGGTTTAGGGCCAGGTTTCCGGGGCTCGGCATTATGGTTAAGGGTTCGGGGCTAGGGCTTAGGGCTCAGCTTTAGGGTTCAGGGCTCGTCTTTAGGGTTTAGGGCTCCGGAATATTGTTTAGGGCTCGGTTCGAGGGTTTAGGGCCAGGTTTCCGGGGCTCGGCATTATGGTTAAGGGTTCGGGGCTAGGGCTTAGGGCTCAGCTTTAGGGTTCAGGGCTCGTCTTTAGGGTTTAGGGCTCCGGAATATTGTTTAGGGCTCGGTTCGAGGGTTTAGGGCCAGGTTTCCGGGGCTCGGCATTATGGTTAAGGGTTCGGGGCTAGGGCTTAGGGCTCAGCTTTAGGGTTCAGGGCTCGTCTTTAGGGTTTAGGGCTCCGGAATATTGTTTAGGGCTCGGTTCGAGGGTTTAGGGCCAGGTTTCCGGGGCTCGGCATTATGGTTAAGGGTTCGGGGCTAGGGCTTAGGGCTCAGCTTTAGGGTTCAGGGCTCGTCTTTAGGGTTTAGGGCTCCGGAATATTGTTTAGGGCTCGGTTCGAGGGTTTAGGGCCAGGTTTCCGGGGCTCGGCATTATGGTTAAGGGTTCGGGGCTAGGGCTTAGGGCTCAGCTTTAGGGTTCAGGGCTCGTCTTTAGGGTTTAGGGCTCCGGAATATTGTTTAGGGCTCGGTTCGAGGGTTTAGGGCCAGGTTTCCGGGGCTCGGCATTATGGTTAAGGGTTCGGGGCTAGGGCTTAGGGCTCAGCTTTAGGGTTCAGGGCTCGTCTTTAGGGTTTAGGGCTCCGGAATATTGTTTAGGGCTCGGTTCGAGGGTTTAGGGCCAGGTTTCCGGGGCTCGGCATTATGGTTAAGGGTTCGGGGCTAGGGCTTAGGGCTCAGCTTTAGGGTTCAGGGCTCGGCTTTAGGGTTTGGGGCTCCGGAATAGGGTTTAGGGCTTGGTTCTAGGGTTTAGGGCCAGGTTTCCGGTGCTCAGCATTAGGGTTTAGGGCTCGGGGCTAGGGCTTAGGGCTCAGCTTTAGGGTTCAGGGCTCGGCTTTAGGGTTTGGGGCTCCGGAATATTGTTTAGGGCTCGGCTCTAGGGTTTAGGGCCAGGTTTCCGGGGCTCGGCATTATGGTTAAGGGTTCGGGGCTAGGGCTTAGGGCTCAGCTTTAGGGTTCAGGGCTCGGCTTTAGGGTTTGGGGCTCCGGAATAGGGTTTAGGGCTTGGTTCTAGGGTTTAGGGCCAGGTTTCCGGTGCTCAGCATTAGGGTTTAGGGCTCGGGGCTAGGGCTTAGGGCTCAGCTTTAGGGTTCAGGGCTCGGCTTTAGGGTTTGGGGCTCCGGAATAGGGTTTAGGGCTTGGTTCTAGGGTTTAGGGCCAGGTTTCCGGTGCTCAGCATTAGGGTTTAGGGCTCGGGGCTAGGGCTTAGGGCTCAGCTTTAGGGTTTAGGGCTCGGCTTTAGGGTTTAGGTCTCCGGAATATTGTTTAGGGCTCGGCTCTAGGGTTTAGGGCCAGGTTTCCGGGGCTCGGCATTATGGTTAAGGGTTCGGGGCTAGGGCTTAGGGCTCAGCTTTAGGGTTCAGGGCTCGTCTTTAGGGTTTAGGGCTCCGGAATATTGTTTAGGGCTCGGTTCGAGGGTTTAGGGCCAGGTTTCCGGGGCTCGGCATTATGGTTAAGGGTTCGGGGCTAGGGCTTAGGGCTCAGCTTTAGGGTTCAGGGCTCGTCTTTAGGGTTTAGGGCTCCGGAATATTGTTTAGGGCTCGGTTCGAGGGTTTAGGGCCAGGTTTCCGGGGCTCGGCATTATGGTTTAGGGTTCGGGGCTAGGGCTTAGGGCTCAGCTTTAGGGTTTAGGGCTCGGCTTTAGGGTTTAGGGCTCCGGAATATTGTTTAGGGCTCGGTTCGAGGGTTTAGGGCCAGGTTTCCGGGGCTCGGCATTATGGTTAAGGGTTCGGGGCTAGGGCTTAGGGCTCAGCTTTAGGGTTCAGGGCTCGTCTTTAGGGTTTAGGGCTCCGGAATATTGTTTAGGGCTCGGTTCGAGGGTTTAGGGCCAGGTTTCCGGGGCTCGGCATTATGGTTAAGGGTTCGGGGCTAGGGCTTAGGGCTCAGCTTTAGGGTTCAGGGCTCGTCTTTAGGGTTTAGGGCTCCGGAATATTGTTTAGGGCTCGGTTCGAGGGTTTAGGGCCAGGTTTCCGGGGCTCGGCATTATGGTTAAGGGTTCGGGGCTAGGGCTTAGGGCTCAGCTTTAGGGTTCAGGGCTCGTCTTTAGGGTTTAGGGCTCCGGAATATTGTTTAGGGCTCGGTTCGAGGGTTTAGGGCCAGGTTTCCGGGGCTCGGCATTATGGTTAAGGGTTCGGGGCTAGGGCTTAGGGCTCAGCTTTAGGGTTCAGGGCTCGTCTTTAGGGTTTAGGGCTCCGGAATATTGTTTAGGGCTCGGTTCGAGGGTTTAGGGCCAGGTTTCCGGGGCTCGGCATTATGGTTAAGGGTTCGGGGCTAGGGCTTAGGGCTCAGCTTTAGGGTTCAGGGCTCGTCTTTAGGGTTTAGGGCTCCGGAATATTGTTTAGGGCTCGGTTCGAGGGTTTAGGGCCAGGTTTCCGGGGCTCGGCATTATGGTTAAGGGTTCGGGGCTAGGGCTTAGGGCTCAGCTTTAGGGTTCAGGGCTCGTCTTTAGGGTTTAGGGCTCCGGAATATTGTTTAGGGCTCGGTTCGAGGGTTTAGGGCCAGGTTTCCGGGGCTCGGCATTATGGTTAAGGGTTCGGGGCTAGGGCTTAGGGCTCAGCTTTAGGGTTCAGGGCTCGGCTTTAGGGTTTGGGGCTCCGGAATAGGGTTTAGGGCTTGGTTCTAGGGTTTAGGGCCAGGTTTCCGGTGCTCAGCATTAGGGTTTAGGGCTCGGGGCTAGGGCTTAGGGCTCAGCTTTAGGGTTCAGGGCTCGGCTTTAGGGTTTGGGGCTCCGGAATATTGTTTAGGGCTCGGCTCTAGGGTTTAGGGCCAGGTTTCCGGGGCTCGGCATTATGGTTAAGGGTTCGGGGCTAGGGCTTAGGGCTCAGCTTTAGGGTTCAGGGCTCGGCTTTAGGGTTTGGGGCTCCGGAATAGGGTTTAGGGCTTGGTTCTAGGGTTTAGGGCCAGGTTTCCGGTGCTCAGCATTAGGGTTTAGGGCTCGGGGCTAGGGCTTAGGGCTCAGCTTTAGGGTTCAGGGCTCGGCTTTAGGGTTTGGGGCTCCGGAATAGGGTTTAGGGCTTGGTTCTAGGGTTTAGGGCCAGGTTTCCGGTGCTCAGCATTAGGGTTTAGGGCTCGGGGCTAGGGCTTAGGGCTCAGCTTTAGGGTTTAGGGCTCGGCTTTAGGGTTTAGGTCTCCGGAATATTGTTTAGGGCTCGGCTCTAGGGTTTAGGGCCAGGTTTCCGGGGCTCGGCATTATGGTTAAGGGTTCGGGGCTAGGGCTTAGGGCTCAGCTTTAGGGTTCAGGGCTCGTCTTTAGGGTTTAGGGCTCCGGAATATTGTTTAGGGCTCGGTTCGAGGGTTTAGGGCCAGGTTTCCGGGGCTCGGCATTATGGTTAAGGGTTCGGGGCTAGGGCTTAGGGCTCAGCTTTAGGGTTCAGGGCTCGTCTTTAGGGTTTAGGGCTCCGGAATATTGTTTAGGGCTCGGTTCGAGGGTTTAGGGCCAGGTTTCCGGGGCTCGGCATTATGGTTTAGGGTTCGGGGCTAGGGCTTAGGGCTCAGCTTTAGGGTTTAGGGCTCGGCTTTAGGGTTTAGGGCTCCGGAATATTGTTTAGGGCTCGGTTCGAGGGTTTAGGGCCAGGTTTCCGGGGCTCGGCATTATGGTTAAGGGTTCGGGGCTAGGGCTTAGGGCTCAGCTTTAGGGTTCAGGGCTCGTCTTTAGGGTTTAGGGCTCCGGAATATTGTTTAGGGCTCGGTTCGAGGGTTTAGGGCCAGGTTTCCGGGGCTCGGCATTATGGTTAAGGGTTCGGGGCTAGGGCTTAGGGCTCAGCTTTAGGGTTCAGGGCTCGTCTTTAGGGTTTAGGGCTCCGGAATATTGTTTAGGGCTCGGTTCGAGGGTTTAGGGCCAGGTTTCCGGGGCTCGGCATTATGGTTAAGGGTTCGGGGCTAGGGCTTAGGGCTCAGCTTTAGGGTTCAGGGCTCGGCTTTAGGGTTTGGGGCTCCGGAATAGGGTTTAGGGCTTGGTTCTAGGGTTTAGGGCCAGGTTTCCGGGGCTCGGCATTATGGTTTAGGGTTCGGGGCTAGGGCTTAGGGCTCAGCTTTAGGGTTTAGGGCTCGGCTTTAGGGTTTAGGGCTCCGGAATATTGTTTAGGGCTCGGTTCGAGGGTTTAGGGCCAGGTTTCCGGGGCTCGGCATTAGGGTTTAGGGCTCGGGGCTAGGGCTTAGGGCTCAGCTTTAGGGTTCAGGGCTCGGCTTTAGGGTTTGGGGCTCCGGAATAGGGTTTAGGGCTTGGTTCTAGGGTTTAGGGCCAGGTTTCCGGTGCTCAGCATTAGGGTTTAGGGCTCGGGGCTAGGGCTTAGGGCTCAGCTTTAGGGTTTAGGGCTCGGCTTTAGGGTTTAGGTCTCCGGAATATTGTTTAGGGCTCGGCTCTAGGGTTTAGGGCCAGGTTTCCGGGGCTCGGCATTATGGTTTAGGGTTCGGGGCTAGGGCTTAGGGCTCAGCTTTAGGGTTCAGGGCTCGTCTTTAGGGTTTAGGGCTCCGGAATATTGTTTAGGGCTCGGTTCGAGGGTTTAGGGCCAGGTTTCCGGGGCTCGGCATTATGGTTAAGGGTTCGGGGCTAGGGCTTAGGGCTCAGCTTTAGGGTTCAGGGCTCGTCTTTAGGGTTTAGGGCTCCGGAATATTGTTTAGGGCTCGGTTCGAGGGTTTAGGGCCAGGTTTCCGGGGCTCGGCATTATGGTTAAGGGTTCGGGGCTAGGGCTTAGGGCTCAGCTTTAGGGTTCAGGGCTCGTCTTTAGGGTTTAGGGCTCCGGAATATTGTTTAGGGCTCGGTTCGAGGGTTTAGGGCCAGGTTTCCGGGGCTCGGCATTATGGTTAAGGGTTCGGGGCTAGGGCTTAGGGCTCAGCTTTAGGGTTCAGGGCTCGTCTTTAGGGTTTAGGGCTCCGGAATATTGTTTAGGGCTCGGTTCGAGGGTTTAGGGCCAGGTTTCCGGGGCTCGGCATTATGGTTAAGGGTTCGGGGCTAGGGCTTAGGGCTCAGCTTTAGGGTTCAGGGCTCGGCTTTAGGGTTTGGGGCTCCGGAATAGGGTTTAGGGCTTGGTTCTAGGGTTTAGGGCCAGGTTTCCGGTGCTCAGCATTAGGGTTTAGGGCTCGGGGCTAGGGCTTAGGGCTCAGCTTTAGGGTTCAGGGCTCGGCTTTAGGGTTTGGGGCTCCGGAATAGGGTTTAGGGCTTGGTTCTAGGGTTTAGGGCCAGGTTTCCGGTGCTCAGCATTAGGGTTTAGGGCTCGGGGCTAGGGCTTAGGGCTCAGCTTTAGGGTTTAGGGCTCGGCTTTAGGGTTTAGGTCTCCGGAATATTGTTTAGGGCTCGGCTCTAGGGTTTAGGGCCAGGTTTCCGGGGCTCGGCATTATGGTTTAGGGTTCGGGGCTAGGGCTTAGGGCTCAGCTTTAGGGTTCAGGGCTCGGCTTTAGGGTTTGGGGCTCCGGAATAGGGTTTAGGGCTTGGTTCTAGGGTTTAGGGCCAGGTTTCCGGTGCTCAGCATTAGGGTTTAGGGCTCGGGGCTAGGGCTTAGGGCTCAGCTTTAGGGTTTAGGGCTCGGCTTTAGGGTTTAGGTCTCCGGAATATTGTTTAGGGCTCGGCTCTAGGGTTTAGGGCCAGGTTTCCGGGGCTCGGCATTATGGTTAAGGGTTCGGGGCTAGGGCTTAGGGCTCAGCTTTAGGGTTCAGGGCTCGTCTTTAGGGTTTAGGGCTCCGGAATATTGTTTAGGGCTCGGTTCGAGGGTTTAGGGCCAGGTTTCCGGGGCTCGGCATTATGGTTAAGGGTTCGGGGCTAGGGCTTAGGGCTCAGCTTTAGGGTTCAGGGCTCGTCTTTAGGGTTTAGGGCTCCGGAATATTGTTTAGGGCTCGGTTCGAGGGTTTAGGGCCAGGTTTCCGGGGCTCGGCATTATGGTTAAGGGTTCGGGGCTAGGGCTTAGGGCTCAGCTTTAGGGTTCAGGGCTCGGCTTTAGGGTTTGGGGCTCCGGAATAGGGTTTAGGGCTTGGTTCTAGGGTTTAGGGCCAGGTTTCCGGGGCTCGGCATTATGGTTTAGGGTTCGGGGCTAGGGCTTAGGGCTCAGCTTTAGGGTTTAGGGCTCGGCTTTAGGGTTTAGGGCTCCGGAATATTGTTTAGGGCTCGGTTCGAGGGTTTAGGGCCAGGTTTCCGGGGCTCGGCATTAGGGTTTAGGGCTCGGGGCTAGGGCTTAGGGCTCAGCTTTAGGGTTCAGGGCTCGGCTTTAGGGTTTGGGGCTCCGGAATAGGGTTTAGGGCTTGGTTCTAGGGTTTAGGGCCAGGTTTCCGGTGCTCAGCATTAGGGTTTAGGGCTCGGGGCTAGGGCTTAGGGCTCAGCTTTAGGGTTTAGGGCTCGGCTTTAGGGTTTAGGTCTCCGGAATATTGTTTAGGGCTCGGCTCTAGGGTTTAGGGCCAGGTTTCCGGGGCTCGGCATTATGGTTTAGGGTTCGGGGCTAGGGCTTAGGGCTCAGCTTTAGGGTTCAGGGCTCGTCTTTAGGGTTTAGGGCTCCGGAATATTGTTTAGGGCTCGGTTCGAGGGTTTAGGGCCAGGTTTCCGGGGCTCGGCATTATGGTTAAGGGTTCGGGGCTAGGGCTTAGGGCTCAGCTTTAGGGTTCAGGGCTCGTCTTTAGGGTTTAGGGCTCCGGAATATTGTTTAGGGCTCGGTTCGAGGGTTTAGGGCCAGGTTTCCGGGGCTCGGCATTATGGTTAAGGGTTCGGGGCTAGGGCTTAGGGCTCAGCTTTAGGGTTCAGGGCTCGTCTTTAGGGTTTAGGGCTCCGGAATATTGTTTAGGGCTCGGTTCGAGGGTTTAGGGCCAGGTTTCCGGGGCTCGGCATTATGGTTAAGGGTTCGGGGCTAGGGCTTAGGGCTCAGCTTTAGGGTTCAGGGCTCGTCTTTAGGGTTTAGGGCTCCGGAATATTGTTTAGGGCTCGGTTCGAGGGTTTAGGGCCAGGTTTCCGGGGCTCGGCATTATGGTTAAGGGTTCGGGGCTAGGGCTTAGGGCTCAGCTTTAGGGTTCAGGGCTCGGCTTTAGGGTTTGGGGCTCCGGAATAGGGTTTAGGGCTTGGTTCTAGGGTTTAGGGCCAGGTTTCCGGTGCTCAGCATTAGGGTTTAGGGCTCGGGGCTAGGGCTTAGGGCTCAGCTTTAGGGTTCAGGGCTCGGCTTTAGGGTTTGGGGCTCCGGAATAGGGTTTAGGGCTTGGTTCTAGGGTTTAGGGCCAGGTTTCCGGTGCTCAGCATTAGGGTTTAGGGCTCGGGGCTAGGGCTTAGGGCTCAGCTTTAGGGTTTAGGGCTCGGCTTTAGGGTTTAGGTCTCCGGAATATTGTTTAGGGCTCGGCTCTAGGGTTTAGGGCCAGGTTTCCGGGGCTCGGCATTATGGTTTAGGGTTCGGGGCTAGGGCTTAGGGCTCAGCTTTAGGGTTCAGGGCTCGGCTTTAGGGTTTGGGGCTCCGGAATAGGGTTTAGGGCTTGGTTCTAGGGTTTAGGGCCAGGTTTCCGGTGCTCAGCATTAGGGTTTAGGGCTCGGGGCTAGGGCTTAGGGCTCAGCTTTAGGGTTTAGGGCTCGGCTTTAGGGTTTAGGTCTCCGGAATATTGTTTAGGGCTCGGTTCGAGGGTTTAGGGCCAGGTTTCCGGGGCTCGGCATTATGGTTAAGGGTTCGGGGCTAGGGCTTAGGGCTCAGCTTTAGGGTTCAGGGCTCGGCTTTAGGGTTTGGGGCTCCGGAATAGGGTTTAGGGCTTGGTTCTAGGGTTTAGGGCCAGGTTTCCGGTGCTCAGCATTAGGGTTTAGGGCTCGGGGCTAGGGCTTAGGGCTCAGCTTTAGGGTTCAGGGCTCGGCTTTAGGGTTTGGGGCTCCGGAATATTGTTTAGTGCTCGGTTCTAGGGTTTAGGGCCAGGTTTCCGGGGCTCGGCATTATGGTTAAGGGTTCGGGGCTAGGGCTTAGGGCTCAGCTTTAGGGTTCAGGGCTCGGCTTTAGGGTTTAGGGCTCCGGAATATTGTTTAGGGCTCGGTTCGAGGGTTTAGGGCCAGGTTTCCGGGGCTCGGCATTATGGTTTAGGGTTCGGGGCTAGGGCTTAGGGCTCAGCTTTAGGGTTTAGGGCTCGGCTTTAGGGTTTAGGTCTCCGGAATATTGTTTAGGGCTCGGCTCTAGGGTTTAGGGCCAGGTTTCCGGGGCTCGGCATTATGGTTTAGGGTTCGGGGCTAGGGCTTAGGGCTCAGCTTTAGGGTTCAGGGCTCGGCTTTAGGGTTTGGGGCTCCGGAATAGGGTTTAGGGCTCGGTTCGAGGGTTTAGGGCCAGGTTTCCGGGGCTCGGCATTAGGGTTTAGGGCTCGGGGCTAGGGCTTAGGGCTCAGCTTTAGGGTTCAGGGCTCGTCTTTAGGGTTTAGGGCTCCGGAATATTGTTTAGGGCTCGGTTCGAGGGTTTAGGGCCAGGTTTCCGGGGCTCGGCATTATGGTTAAGGGTTCGGGGCTAGGGCTTAGGGCTCAGCTTTAGGGTTCAGGGCTCGGCTTTAGGGTTTGGGGCTCCGGAATAGGGTTTAGGGCTTGGTTCTAGGGTTTAGGGCCAGGTTTCCGGTGCTCAGCATTAGGGTTTAGGGCTCGGGGCTAGGGCTTAGGGCTCAGCTTTAGGGTTCAGGGCTCGGCTTTAGGGTTTAGGGCTCCGGAATATTGTTTAGGGCTCGGTTCGAGGGTTTAGGGCCAGGTTTCCGGGGCTCGGCATTATGGTTAAGGGTTCGGGGCTAGGGCTTAGGGCTCAGCTTTAGGGTTCAGGGCTCGTCTTTAGGGTTTAGGGCTCCGGAATATTGTTTAGGGCTCGGTTCGAGGGTTTAGGGCCAGGTTTCCGGGGCTCGGCATTATGGTTAAGGGTTCGGGGCTAGGGCTTAGGGCTCAGCTTTAGGGTTCAGGGCTCGTCTTTAGGGTTTAGGGCTCCGGAATATTGTTTAGGGCTCGGTTCGAGGGTTTAGGGCCAGGTTTCCGGGGCTCGGCATTATGGTTTAGGGTTCGGGGCTAGGGCTTAGGGCTCAGCTTTAGGGTTCAGGGCTCGGCTTTAGGGTTTGGGGCTCCGGAATATTGTTTAGTGCTCGGTTCTAGGGTTTAGGGCCAGGTTTCCGGGGCTCGGCATTATGGTTTAGGGTTCGGGGCTAGGGCTTAGGGCTCAGCTTTAGGGTTCAGGGCTCGTCTTTAGGGTTTAGGGCTCCGGAATATTGTTTAGGGCTCGGCTCTAGGGTTTAGGGCCAGGTTTCCGGGGCTCGGCATTATGGTTAAGGGTTCGGGGCTAGGGCTTAGGGCTCAGCTTTAGGGTTCAGGGCTCGTCTTTAGGGTTTAGGGCTCCGGAATATTGTTTAGGGCTCGGTTCGAGGGTTTAGGGCCAGGTTTCCGGGGCTCGGCATTATGGTTAAGGGTTCGGGGCTAGGGCTTAGGGCTCAGCTTTAGGGTTCAGGGCTCGTCTTTAGGGTTTAGGGCTCCGGAATATTGTTTAGGGCTCGGTTCGAGGGTTTAGGGCCAGGTTTCCGGGGCTCGGCATTATGGTTAAGGGTTCGGGGCTAGGGCTTAGGGCTCAGCTTTAGGGTTCAGGGCTCGGCTTTAGGGTTTGGGGCTCCGGAATAGGGTTTAGGGCTTGGTTCTAGGGTTTAGGGCCAGGTTTCCGGTGCTCAGCATTAGGGTTTAGGGCTCGGGGCTAGGGCTTAGGGCTCAGCTTTAGGGTTCAGGGCTCGGCTTTAGGGTTTGGGGCTCCGGAATATTGTTTAGGGCTCGGCTCTAGGGTTTAGGGCCAGGTTTCCGGGGCTCGGCATTATGGTTAAGGGTTCGGGGCTAGGGCTTAGGGCTCAGCTTTAGGGTTCAGGGCTCGGCTTTAGGGTTTGGGGCTCCGGAATAGGGTTTAGGGCTTGGTTCTAGGGTTTAGGGCCAGGTTTCCGGTGCTCAGCATTAGGGTTTAGGGCTCGGGGCTAGGGCTTAGGGCTCAGCTTTAGGGTTCAGGGCTCGGCTTTAGGGTTTGGGGCTCCGGAATAGGGTTTAGGGCTTGGTTCTAGGGTTTAGGGCCAGGTTTCCGGTGCTCAGCATTAGGGTTTAGGGCTCGGGGCTAGGGCTTAGGGCTCAGCTTTAGGGTTTAGGGCTCGGCTTTAGGGTTTAGGTCTCCGGAATATTGTTTAGGGCTCGGCTCTAGGGTTTAGGGCCAGGTTTCCGGGGCTCGGCATTATGGTTTAGGGTTCGGGGCTAGGGCTTAGGGCTCAGCTTTAGGGTTCAGGGCTCGGCTTTAGGGTTTGGGGCTCCGGAATAGGGTTTAGGGCTTGGTTCTAGGGTTTAGGGCCAGGTTTCCGGTGCTCAGCATTAGGGTTTAGGGCTCGGGGCTAGGGCTTAGGGCTCAGCTTTAGGGTTTAGGGCTCGGCTTTAGGGTTTAGGTCTCCGGAATATTGTTTAGGGCTCGGTTCGAGGGTTTAGGGCCAGGTTTCCGGGGCTCGGCATTATGGTTAAGGGTTCGGGGCTAGGGCTTAGGGCTCAGCTTTAGGGTTCAGGGCTCGGCTTTAGGGTTTGGGGCTCCGGAATAGGGTTTAGGGCTTGGTTCTAGGGTTTAGGGCCAGGTTTCCGGTGCTCAGCATTAGGGTTTAGGGCTCGGGGCTAGGGCTTAGGGCTCAGCTTTAGGGTTCAGGGCTCGGCTTTAGGGTTTGGGGCTCCGGAATATTGTTTAGTGCTCGGTTCTAGGGTTTAGGGCCAGGTTTCCGGGGCTCGGCATTATGGTTAAGGGTTCGGGGCTAGGGCTTAGGGCTCAGCTTTAGGGTTCAGGGCTCGGCTTTAGGGTTTAGGGCTCCGGAATATTGTTTAGGGCTCGGTTCGAGGGTTTAGGGCCAGGTTTCCGGGGCTCGGCATTATGGTTTAGGGTTCGGGGCTAGGGCTTAGGGCTCAGCTTTAGGGTTTAGGGCTCGGCTTTAGGGTTTAGGTCTCCGGAATATTGTTTAGGGCTCGGCTCTAGGGTTTAGGGCCAGGTTTCCGGGGCTCGGCATTATGGTTTAGGGTTCGGGGCTAGGGCTTAGGGCTCAGCTTTAGGGTTCAGGGCTCGGCTTTAGGGTTTGGGGCTCCGGAATAGGGTTTAGGGCTCGGTTCGAGGGTTTAGGGCCAGGTTTCCGGGGCTCGGCATTAGGGTTTAGGGCTCGGGGCTAGGGCTTAGGGCTCAGCTTTAGGGTTCAGGGCTCGGCTTTAGGGTTTGGGGCTCCGGAATAGGGTTTAGGGCTTGGTTCTAGGGTTTAGGGCCAGGTTTCCGGTGCTCAGCATTAGGGTTTAGGGCTCGGGGCTAGGGCTTAGGGCTCAGCTTTAGGGTTCAGGGCTCGGCTTTAGGGTTTGGGGCTCCGGAATAGGGTTTAGGGCTTGGTTCTAGGGTTTAGGGCCAGGTTTCCGGTGCTCGGCATTATGGTTAAGGGTTCGGGGCTAGGGCTTAGGGCTCAGCTTTAGGGTTCAGGGCTCGGCTTTAGGGTTTAGGTCTCCGGAATATTGTTTAGGGCTCGGCTCTAGGGTTTAGGGCCAGGTTTCCGGGGCTCGGCATTATGGTTAAGGGTTCGGGGCTAGGGCTTAGGGCTCAGCTTTAGGGTTCAGGGCTCGTCTTTAGGGTTTAGGGCTCCGGAATATTGTTTAGGGCTCGGTTCGAGGGTTTAGGGCCAGGTTTCCGGGGCTCGGCATTAGGGTTTAGGGCTCGGGGCTAGGGCTTAGGGCTCAGCTTTAGGGTTCAGGGCTCGTCTTTAGGGTTTAGGGCTCCGGAATATTGTTTAGGGCTCGGCTCTAGGGTTTAGGGCCAGGTTTCCGGGGCTCGGCATTATGGTTAAGGGTTCGGGGCTAGGGCTTAGGGCTCAGCTTTAGGGTTCAGGGCTCGTCTTTAGGGTTTAGGGCTCCGGAATATTGTTTAGGGCTCGGTTCGAGGGTTTAGGGCCAGGTTTCCGGGGCTCGGCATTAGGGTTTAGGGCTCGGGGCTAGGGCTTAGGGCTCAGCTTTAGGGTTCAGGGCTCGTCTTTAGGGTTTAGGGCTCCGGAATATTGTTTAGGGCTCGGCTCTAGGGTTTAGGGCCAGGTTTCCGGGGCTCGGCATTATGGTTTAGGGTTCGGGGCTAGGGCTTAGGGCTCAGCTTTAGGGTTCAGGGCTCGGCTTTAGGGTTTGGGGCTCCGGAATAGGGTTTAGGGCTTGGTTCTAGGGTTTAGGGCCAGGTTTCCGGTGCTCAGCATTAGGGTTTAGGGCTCGGGGCTAGGGCTTAGGGCTCAGCTTTAGGGTTCAGGGCTCGGCTTTAGGGTTTAGGTCTCCGGAATATTGTTTAGGGCTCGGCTCTAGGGTTTAGGGCCAGGTTTCCGGGGCTCGGCATTATGGTTTAGGGTTCGGGGCTAGGGCTTAGGGCTCAGCTTTAGGGTTCAGGGCTCGGCTTTAGGGTTTAGGGCTCCGGAATATTGTTTAGGGCTCGGTTCGAGGGTTTAGGGCCAGGTTTCCGGGGCTCGGCATTATGGTTAAGGGTTCGGGGCTAGGGCTTAGGGCTCAGCTTTAGGGTTCAGGGCTCGTCTTTAGGGTTTAGGGCTCCGGAATATTGTTTAGGGCTCGGTTCGAGGGTTTAGGGCCAGGTTTCCGGGGCTCGGCATTATGGTTTAGGGTTCGGGGCTAGGGCTTAGGGCTCAGCTTTAGGGTTTAGGGCTCGGCTTTAGGGTTTAGGGCTCCGGAATATTGTTTAGGGCTCGGTTCGAGGGTTTAGGGCCAGGTTTCCGGGGCTCGGCATTATGGTTAAGGGTTCGGGGCTAGGGCTTAGGGCTCAGCTTTAGGGTTCAGGGCTCGTCTTTAGGGTTTAGGGCTCCGGAATATTGTTTAGGGCTCGGTTCGAGGGTTTAGGGCCAGGTTTCCGGGGCTCGGCATTATGGTTAAGGGTTCGGGGCTAGGGCTTAGGGCTCAGCTTTAGGGTTCAGGGCTCGTCTTTAGGGTTTAGGGCTCCGGAATATTGTTTAGGGCTCGGTTCGAGGGTTTAGGGCCAGGTTTCCGGGGCTCGGCATTATGGTTAAGGGTTCGGGGCTAGGGCTTAGGGCTCAGCTTTAGGGTTCAGGGCTCGTCTTTAGGGTTTAGGGCTCCGGAATATTGTTTAGGGCTCGGTTCGAGGGTTTAGGGCCAGGTTTCCGGGGCTCGGCATTATGGTTAAGGGTTCGGGGCTAGGGCTTAGGGCTCAGCTTTAGGGTTCAGGGCTCGTCTTTAGGGTTTAGGGCTCCGGAATATTGTTTAGGGCTCGGTTCGAGGGTTTAGGGCCAGGTTTCCGGGGCTCGGCATTATGGTTAAGGGTTCGGGGCTAGGGCTTAGGGCTCAGCTTTAGGGTTCAGGGCTCGGCTTTAGGGTTTGGGGCTCCGGAATAGGGTTTAGGGCTTGGTTCTAGGGTTTAGGGCCAGGTTTCCGGTGCTCAGCATTAGGGTTTAGGGCTCGGGGCTAGGGCTTAGGGCTCAGCTTTAGGGTTCAGGGCTCGGCTTTAGGGTTTGGGGCTCCGGAATATTGTTTAGGGCTCGGCTCTAGGGTTTAGGGCCAGGTTTCCGGGGCTCGGCATTATGGTTAAGGGTTCGGGGCTAGGGCTTAGGGCTCAGCTTTAGGGTTCAGGGCTCGGCTTTAGGGTTTGGGGCTCCGGAATAGGGTTTAGGGCTTGGTTCTAGGGTTTAGGGCCAGGTTTCCGGTGCTCAGCATTAGGGTTTAGGGCTCGGGGCTAGGGCTTAGGGCTCAGCTTTAGGGTTCAGGGCTCGGCTTTAGGGTTTAGGGCTCCGGAATATTGTTTAGGGCTCGGCTCTAGGGTTTAGGGCCAGGTTTCCGGGGCTCGGCATTATGGTTAAGGGTTCGGGGCTAGGGCTTAGGGCTCAGCTTTAGGGTTTAGGGCTCGGCTTTAGGGTTTAGGTCTCCGGAATATTGTTTAGGGCTCGGCTCTAGGGTTTAGGGCCAGGTTTCCGGGGCTCGGCATTATGGTTTAGGGTTCGGGGCTAGGGCTTAGGGCTCAGCTTTAGGGTTCAGGGCTCGGCTTTAGGGTTTGGGGCTCCGGAATAGGGTTTAGGGCTCGGTTCGAGGGTTTAGGGCCAGGTTTCCGGGGCTCGGCATTAGG
Source organism: Triturus cristatus (assembly GCF_964204655.1). NCBI lineage: Eukaryota > Metazoa > Chordata > Amphibia > Caudata > Salamandridae > Triturus > Triturus cristatus. The sequence continues at coordinate 18,171 of NW_028188424.1, forward strand.
GTTTAGGGCTCGGGGCTAGGGCTTAGGGCTCAGCTTTAGGGTTCAGGGCTCGGCTTTAGGGTTTGGGGCTCCGGAATAGGGTTTAGGGCTTGGTTCTAGGGTTTAGGGCCAGGTTTCCGGTGCTCAGCATTAGGGTTTAGGGCTCGGGGCTAGGGCTTAGGGCTCAGCTTTAGGGTTCAGGGCTCGGCTTTAGGGTTTGGGGCTCCGGAATATTGTTTAGTGCTCGGTTCTAGGGTTTAGGGCCAGGTTTCCGGGGCTCGGCATTATGGTTAAGGGTTCGGGGCTAGGGCTTAGGGCTCAGCTTTAGGGTTCAGGGCTCGGCTTTAGGGTTTAGGGCTCCGGAATATTGTTTAGGGCTCGGTTCGAGGGTTTAGGGCCAGGTTTCCGGGGCTCGGCATTATGGTTTAGGGTTCGGGGCTAGGGCTTAGGGCTCAGCTTTAGGGTTTAGGGCTCGGCTTTAGGGTTTAGGTCTCCGGAATATTGTTTAGGGCTCGGCTCTAGGGTTTAGGGCCAGGTTTCCGGGGCTCGGCATTATGGTTAAGGGTTCGGGGCTAGGGCTTAGGGCTCAGCTTTAGGGTTCAGGGCTCGTCTTTAGGGTTTAGGGCTCCGGAATATTGTTTAGGGCTCGGCTCTAGGGTTTAGGGCCAGGTTTCCGGGGCTCGGCATTATGGTTTAGGGTTCGGGGCTAGGGCTTAGGGCTCAGCTTTAGGGTTTAGGGCTCGGCTTTAGGGTTTAGGTCTCCGGAATATTGTTTAGGGCTCGGCTCTAGGGTTTAGGGCCAGGTTTCCGGGGCTCGGCATTATGGTTAAGGGTTCGGGGCTAGGGCTTAGGGCTCAGCTTTAGGGTTCAGGGCTCGTCTTTAGGGTTTAGGGCTCCGGAATATTGTTTAGGGCTCGGCTCTAGGGTTTAGGGCCAGGTTTCCGGGGCTCGGCATTATGGTTAAGGGTTCGGGGCTAGGGCTTAGGGCTCAGCTTTAGGGTTCAGGGCTCGGCTTTAGGGTTTGGGGCTCCGGAATATTGTTTAGTGCTCGGTTCTAGGGTTTAGGGCCAGGTTTCCGGGGCTCGGCATTATGGTTTAGGGTTCGGGGCTAGGGCTTAGGGCTCAGCTTTAGGGTTCAGGGCTCGGCTTTAGGGTTTAGGTCTCCGGAATATTGTTTAGTGCTCGGTTCTAGGGTTTAGGGCCAGGTTTCCGGGGCTCGGCATTATGGTTTAGGGTTCGGGGCTAGGGCTTAGGGCTCAGCTTTAGGGTTCAGGGCTCGTCTTTAGGGTTTAGGGCTCCGGAATATTGTTTAGGGCTCGGTTCGAGGGTTTAGGGCCAGGTTTCCGGGGCTCGGCATTAGGGTTTAGGGCTCGGGGCTAGGGCTTAGGGCTCAGCTTTAGGGTTCAGGGCTCGTCTTTAGGGTTTAGGGCTCCGGAATATTGTTTAGGGCTCGGTTCGAGGGTTTAGGGCCAGGTTTCCGGGGCTCGGCATTAGGGTTTAGGGCTCGGGGCTAGGGCTTAGGGCTCAGCTTTAGGGTTCAGGGCTCGTCTTTAGGGTTTAGGGCTCCGGAATATTGTTTAGGGCTCGGCTCTAGGGTTTAGGGCCAGGTTTCCGGGGCTCGGCATTATGGTTTAGGGTTCGGGGCTAGGGCTTAGGGCTCAGCTTTAGGGTTCAGGGCTCGGCTTTAGGGTTTAGGTCTCCGGAATATTGTTTAGTGCTCGGTTCTAGGGTTTAGGGCCAGGTTTCCGGGGCTCGGCATTATGGTTTAGGGTTCGGGGCTAGGGCTTAGGGCTCAGCTTTAGGGTTCAGGGCTCGTCTTTAGGGTTTAGGGCTCCGGAATATTGTTTAGGGCTCGGTTCGAGGGTTTAGGGCCAGGTTTCCGGGGCTCGGCATTAGGGTTTAGGGCTCGGGGCTAGGGCTTAGGGCTCAGCTTTAGGGTTCAGGGCTCGTCTTTAGGGTTTAGGGCTCCGGAATATTGTTTAGGGCTCGGCTCTAGGGTTTAGGGCCAGGTTTCCGGGGCTCGGCATTATGGTTTAGGGTTCGGGGCTAGGGCTTAGGGCTCAGCTTTAGGGTTCAGGGCTCGGCTTTAGGGTTTGGGGCTCCGGAATAGGGTTTAGGGCTTGGTTCTAGGGTTTAGGGCCAGGTTTCCGGTGCTCAGCATTAGGGTTTAGGGCTCGGGGCTAGGGCTTAGGGCTCAGCTTTAGGGTTCAGGGCTCGGCTTTAGGGTTTAGGTCTCCGGAATATTGTTTAGGGCTCGGCTCTAGGGTTTAGGGCCAGGTTTCCGGGGCTCGGCATTATGGTTTAGGGTTCGGGGCTAGGGCTTAGGGCTCAGCTTTAGGGTTCAGGGCTCGGCTTTAGGGTTTAGGGCTCCGGAATATTGTTTAGGGCTCGGTTCGAGGGTTTAGGGCCAGGTTTCCGGGGCTCGGCATTATGGTTAAGGGTTCGGGGCTAGGGCTTAGGGCTCAGCTTTAGGGTTCAGGGCTCGTCTTTAGGGTTTAGGGCTCCGGAATATTGTTTAGGGCTCGGTTCGAGGGTTTAGGGCCAGGTTTCCGGGGCTCGGCATTATGGTTAAGGGTTCGGGGCTAGGGCTTAGGGCTCAGCTTTAGGGTTCAGGGCTCGTCTTTAGGGTTTAGGGCTCCGGAATATTGTTTAGGGCTCGGTTCGAGGGTTTAGGGCCAGGTTTCCGGGGCTCGGCATTATGGTTAAGGGTTCGGGGCTAGGGCTTAGGGCTCAGCTTTAGGGTTCAGGGCTCGTCTTTAGGGTTTAGGGCTCCGGAATATTGTTTAGGGCTCGGTTCGAGGGTTTAGGGCCAGGTTTCCGGGGCTCGGCATTATGGTTAAGGGTTCGGGGCTAGGGCTTAGGGCTCAGCTTTAGGGTTCAGGGCTCGTCTTTAGGGTTTAGGGCTCCGGAATATTGTTTAGGGCTCGGTTCGAGGGTTTAGGGCCAGGTTTCCGGGGCTCGGCATTATGGTTAAGGGTTCGGGGCTAGGGCTTAGGGCTCAGCTTTAGGGTTCAGGGCTCGTCTTTAGGGTTTAGGGCTCCGGAATATTGTTTAGGGCTCGGTTCGAGGGTTTAGGGCCAGGTTTCCGGGGCTCGGCATTATGGTTAAGGGTTCGGGGCTAGGGCTTAGGGCTCAGCTTTAGGGTTCAGGGCTCGTCTTTAGGGTTTAGGGCTCCGGAATATTGTTTAGGGCTCGGTTCGAGGGTTTAGGGCCAGGTTTCCGGGGCTCGGCATTATGGTTAAGGGTTCGGGGCTAGGGCTTAGGGCTCAGCTTTAGGGTTCAGGGCTCGTCTTTAGGGTTTAGGGCTCCGGAATATTGTTTAGGGCTCGGTTCGAGGGTTTAGGGCCAGGTTTCCGGGGCTCGGCATTATGGTTAAGGGTTCGGGGCTAGGGCTTAGGGCTCAGCTTTAGGGTTCAGGGCTCGTCTTTAGGGTTTAGGGCTCCGGAATATTGTTTAGGGCTCGGTTCGAGGGTTTAGGGCCAGGTTTCCGGGGCTCGGCATTAGGGTTTAGGGCTCGGGGCTAGGGCTTAGGGCTCAGCTTTAGGGTTCAGGGCTCGTCTTTAGGGTTTAGGGCTCCGGAATATTGTTTAGGGCTCGGTTCGAGGGTTTAGGGCCAGGTTTCCGGGGCTCGGCATTATGGTTAAGGGTTCGGGGCTAGGGCTTAGGGCTCAGCTTTAGGGTTCAGGGCTCGTCTTTAGGGTTTAGGGCTCCGGAATATTGTTTAGGGCTCGGTTCGAGGGTTTAGGGCCAGGTTTCCGGGGCTCGGCATTAGGGTTTAGGGCTCGGGGCTAGGGCTTAGGGCTCAGCTTTAGGGTTCAGGGCTCGTCTTTAGGGTTTAGGGCTCCGGAATATTGTTTAGGGCTCGGCTCTAGGGTTTAGGGCCAGGTTTCCGGGGCTCGGCATTATGGTTAAGGGTTCGGGGCTAGGGCTTAGGGCTCAGCTTTAGGGTTCAGGGCTCGTCTTTAGGGTTTAGGGCTCCGGAATATTGTTTAGGGCTCGGTTCGAGGGTTTAGGGCCAGGTTTCCGGGGCTCGGCATTATGGTTAAGGGTTCGGGGCTAGGGCTTAGGGCTCAGCTTTAGGGTTCAGGGCTCGTCTTTAGGGTTTAGGGCTCCGGAATATTGTTTAGGGCTCGGTTCGAGGGTTTAGGGCCAGGTTTCCGGGGCTCGGCATTATGGTTAAGGGTTCGGGGCTAGGGCTTAGGGCTCAGCTTTAGGGTTCAGGGCTCGTCTTTAGGGTTTAGGGCTCCGGAATATTGTTTAGGGCTCGGTTCGAGGGTTTAGGGCCAGGTTTCCGGGGCTCGGCATTAGGGTTTAGGGCTCGGGGCTAGGGCTTAGGGCTCAGCTTTAGGGTTCAGGGCTCGGCTTTAGGGTTTAGGTCTCCGGAATATTGTTTAGGGCTCGGCTCTAGGGTTTAGGGCCAGGTTTCCGGGGCTCGGCATTATGGTTTAGGGTTCGGGGCTAGGGCTTAGGGCTCAGCTTTAGGGTTCAGGGCTCGGCTTTAGGGTTTAGGGCTCCGGAATATTGTTTAGGGCTCGGTTCGAGGGTTTAGGGCCAGGTTTCCGGGGCTCGGCATTATGGTTAAGGGTTCGGGGCTAGGGCTTAGGGCTCAGCTTTAGGGTTCAGGGCTCGTCTTTAGGGTTTAGGGCTCCGGAATATTGTTTAGGGCTCGGTTCGAGGGTTTAGGGCCAGGTTTCCGGGGCTCGGCATTATGGTTAAGGGTTCGGGGCTAGGGCTTAGGGCTCAGCTTTAGGGTTCAGGGCTCGTCTTTAGGGTTTAGGGCTCCGGAATATTGTTTAGGGCTCGGTTCGAGGGTTTAGGGCCAGGTTTCCGGGGCTCGGCATTATGGTTAAGGGTTCGGGGCTAGGGCTTAGGGCTCAGCTTTAGGGTTCAGGGCTCGTCTTTAGGGTTTAGGGCTCCGGAATATTGTTTAGGGCTCGGTTCGAGGGTTTAGGGCCAGGTTTCCGGGGCTCGGCATTATGGTTAAGGGTTCGGGGCTAGGGCTTAGGGCTCAGCTTTAGGGTTCAGGGCTCGTCTTTAGGGTTTAGGGCTCCGGAATATTGTTTAGGGCTCGGTTCGAGGGTTTAGGGCCAGGTTTCCGGGGCTCGGCATTAGGGTTTAGGGCTCGGGGCTAGGGCTTAGGGCTCAGCTTTAGGGTTCAGGGCTCGTCTTTAGGGTTTAGGGCTCCGGAATATTGTTTAGGGCTCGGCTCTAGGGTTTAGGGCCAGGTTTCCGGGGCTCGGCATTATGGTTAAGGGTTCGGGGCTAGGGCTTAGGGCTCAGCTTTAGGGTTCAGGGCTCGTCTTTAGGGTTTAGGGCTCCGGAATATTGTTTAGGGCTCGGTTCGAGGGTTTAGGGCCAGGTTTCCGGGGCTCGGCATTAGGGTTTAGGGCTCGGGGCTAGGGCTTAGGGCTCAGCTTTAGGGTTCAGGGCTCGTCTTTAGGGTTTAGGGCTCCGGAATATTGTTTAGGGCTCGGCTCTAGGGTTTAGGGCCAGGTTTCCGGGGCTCGGCATTATGGTTTAGGGTTCGGGGCTAGGGCTTAGGGCTCAGCTTTAGGGTTCAGGGCTCGGCTTTAGGGTTTGGGGCTCCGGAATAGGGTTTAGGGCTTGGTTCTAGGGTTTAGGGCCAGGTTTCCGGTGCTCAGCATTAGGGTTTAGGGCTCGGGGCTAGGGCTTAGGGCTCAGCTTTAGGGTTCAGGGCTCGGCTTTAGGGTTTAGGTCTCCGGAATATTGTTTAGGGCTCGGCTCTAGGGTTTAGGGCCAGGTTTCCGGGGCTCGGCATTATGGTTAAGGGTTCGGGGCTAGGGCTTAGGGCTCAGCTTTAGGGTTCAGGGCTCGGCTTTAGGGTTTGGGGCTCCGGAATAGGGTTTAGGGCTTGGTTCTAGGGTTTAGGGCCAGGTTTCCGGGGCTCGGCATTATGGTTAAGGGTTCGGGGCTAGGGCTTAGGGCTCAGCTTTAGGGTTCAGGGCTCGTCTTTAGGGTTTAGGGCTCCGGAATATTGTTTAGGGCTCGGTTCGAGGGTTTAGGGCCAGGTTTCCGGGGCTCGGCATTAGGGTTTAGGGCTCGGGGCTAGGGCTTAGGGCTCAGCTTTAGGGTTCAGGGCTCGGCTTTAGGGTTTAGGGCTCCGGAATATTGTTTAGGGCTCGGCTCTAGGGTTTAGGGCCAGGTTTCCGGGGCTCGGCATTATGGTTTAGGGTTCGGGGCTAGGGCTTAGGGCTCAGCTTTAGGGTTTAGGGCTCGGCTTTAGGGTTTAGGTCTCCGGAATATTGTTTAGGGCTCGGCTCTAGGGTTTAGGGCCAGGTTTCCGGGGCTCGGCATTATGGTTAAGGGTTCGGGGCTAGGGCTTAGGGCTCAGCTTTAGGGTTCAGGGCTCGGCTTTAGGGTTTGGGGCTCCGGAATATTGTTTAGTGCTCGGTTCTAGGGTTTAGGGCCAGGTTTCCGGGGCTCGGCATTATGGTTTAGGGTTCGGGGCTAGGGCTTAGGGCTCAGCTTTAGGGTTCAGGGCTCGGCTTTAGGGTTTGGGGCTCCGGAATATTGTTTAGGGCTCGGTTCGAGGGTTTAGGGCCAGGTTTCCGGGGCTCGGCATTATGGTTAAGGGTTCGGGGCTAGGGCTTAGGGCTCAGCTTTAGGGTTCAGGGCTCGTCTTTAGGGTTTAGGGCTCCGGAATATTGTTTAGGGCTCGGTTCGAGGGTTTAGGGCCAGGTTTCCGGGGCTCGGCATTATGGTTAAGGGTTCGGGGCTAGGGCTTAGGGCTCAGCTTTAGGGTTCAGGGCTCGTCTTTAGGGTTTAGGGCTCCGGAATATTGTTTAGGGCTCGGTTCGAGGGTTTAGGGCCAGGTTTCCGGGGCTCGGCATTATGGTTAAGGGTTCGGGGCTAGGGCTTAGGGCTCAGCTTTAGGGTTCAGGGCTCGTCTTTAGGGTTTAGGGCTCCGGAATATTGTTTAGGGCTCGGCTCTAGGGTTTAGGGCCAGGTTTCCGGGGCTCGGCATTATGGTTAAGGGTTCGGGGCTAGGGCTTAGGGCTCAGCTTTAGGGTTCAGGGCTCGGCTTTAGGGTTTGGGGCTCCGGAATATTGTTTAGTGCTCGGTTCTAGGGTTTAGGGCCAGGTTTCCGGGGCTCGGCATTATGGTTTAGGGTTCGGGGCTAGGGCTTAGGGCTCAGCTTTAGGGTTCAGGGCTCGGCTTTAGGGTTTGGGGCTCCGGAATATTGTTTAGGGCTCGGTTCGAGGGTTTAGGGCCAGGTTTCCGGGGCTCGGCATTATGGTTAAGGGTTCGGGGCTAGGGCTTAGGGCTCAGCTTTAGGGTTCAGGGCTCGTCTTTAGGGTTTAGGGCTCCGGAATATTGTTTAGGGCTCGGTTCGAGGGTTTAGGGCCAGGTTTCCGGGGCTCGGCATTATGGTTAAGGGTTCGGGGCTAGGGCTTAGGGCTCAGCTTTAGGGTTCAGGGCTCGTCTTTAGGGTTTAGGGCTCCGGAATATTGTTTAGGGCTCGGTTCGAGGGTTTAGGGCCAGGTTTCCGGGGCTCGGCATTATGGTTAAGGGTTCGGGGCTAGGGCTTAGGGCTCAGCTTTAGGGTTCAGGGCTCGTCTTTAGGGTTTAGGGCTCCGGAATATTGTTTAGGGCTCGGCTCTAGGGTTTAGGGCCAGGTTTCCGGGGCTCGGCATTATGGTTAAGGGTTCGGGGCTAGGGCTTAGGGCTCAGCTTTAGGGTTCAGGGCTCGGCTTTAGGGTTTGGGGCTCCGGAATAGGGTTTAGGGCTTGGTTCTAGGGTTTAGGGCCAGGTTTCCGGTGCTCAGCATTAGGGTTTAGGGCTCGGGGCTAGGGCTTAGGGCTCAGCTTTAGGGTTCAGGGCTCGTCTTTAGGGTTTAGGGCTCCGGAATATTGTTTAGGGCTCGGTTCGAGGGTTTAGGGCCAGGTTTCCGGGGCTCGGCATTAGGGTTTAGGGCTCGGGGCTAGGGCTTAGGGCTCAGCTTTAGGGTTCAGGGCTCGTCTTTAGGGTTTAGGGCTCCGGAATATTGTTTAGGGCTCGGCTCTAGGGTTTAGGGCCAGGTTTCCGGGGCTCGGCATTATGGTTAAGGGTTCGGGGCTAGGGCTTAGGGCTCAGCTTTAGGGTTCAGGGCTCGTCTTTAGGGTTTAGGGCTCCGGAATATTGTTTAGGGCTCGGTTCGAGGGTTTAGGGCCAGGTTTCCGGGGCTCGGCATTATGGTTAAGGGTTCGGGGCTAGGGCTTAGGGCTCAGCTTTAGGGTTCAGGGCTCGGCTTTAGGGTTTAGGTCTCCGGAATATTGTTTAGTGCTCGGTTCTAGGGTTTAGGGCCAGGTTTCCGGGGCTCGGCATTATGGTTTAGGGTTCGGGGCTAGGGCTTAGGGCTCAGCTTTAGGGTTCAGGGCTCGTCTTTAGGGTTTAGGGCTCCGGAATATTGTTTAGGGCTCGGTTCGAGGGTTTAGGGCCAGGTTTCCGGGGCTCGGCATTATGGTTAAGGGTTCGGGGCTAGGGCTTAGGGCTCAGCTTTAGGGTTCAGGGCTCGGCTTTAGGGTTTAGGTCTCCGGAATATTGTTTAGTGCTCGGTTCTAGGGTTTAGGGCCAGGTTTCCGGGGCTCGGCATTATGGTTTAGGGTTCGGGGCTAGGGCTTAGGGCTCAGCTTTAGGGTTCAGGGCTCGTCTTTAGGGTTTAGGGCTCCGGAATATTGTTTAGGGCTCGGTTCGAGGGTTTAGGGCCAGGTTTCCGGGGCTCGGCATTATGGTTAAGGGTTCGGGGCTAGGGCTTAGGGCTCAGCTTTAGGGTTCAGGGCTCGTCTTTAGGGTTTAGGGCTCCGGAATATTGTTTAGGGCTCGGTTCGAGGGTTTAGGGCCAGGTTTCCGGGGCTCGGCATTATGGTTAAGGGTTCGGGGCTAGGGCTTAGGGCTCAGCTTTAGGGTTCAGGGCTCGTCTTTAGGGTTTAGGGCTCCGGAATATTGTTTAGGGCTCGGTTCGAGGGTTTAGGGCCAGGTTTCCGGGGCTCGGCATTATGGTTAAGGGTTCGGGGCTAGGGCTTAGGGCTCAGCTTTAGGGTTCAGGGCTCGTCTTTAGGGTTTAGGGCTCCGGAATATTGTTTAGGGCTCGGTTCGAGGGTTTAGGGCCAGGTTTCCGGGGCTCGGCATTATGGTTAAGGGTTCGGGGCTAGGGCTTAGGGCTCAGCTTTAGGGTTCAGGGCTCGTCTTTAGGGTTTAGGGCTCCGGAATATTGTTTAGGGCTCGGTTCGAGGGTTTAGGGCCAGGTTTCCGGGGCTCGGCATTAGGGTTTAGGGCTCGGGGCTAGGGCTTAGGGCTCAGCTTTAGGGTTCAGGGCTCGTCTTTAGGGTTTAGGGCTCCGGAATATTGTTTAGGGCTCGGTTCGAGGGTTTAGGGCCAGGTTTCCGGGGCTCGGCATTATGGTTAAGGGTTCGGGGCTAGGGCTTAGGGCTCAGCTTTAGGGTTCAGGGCTCGTCTTTAGGGTTTAGGGCTCCGGAATATTGTTTAGGGCTCGGTTCGAGGGTTTAGGGCCAGGTTTCCGGGGCTCGGCATTAGGGTTTAGGGCTCGGGGCTAGGGCTTAGGGCTCAGCTTTAGGGTTCAGGGCTCGTCTTTAGGGTTTAGGGCTCCGGAATATTGTTTAGGGCTCGGCTCTAGGGTTTAGGGCCAGGTTTCCGGGGCTCGGCATTATGGTTAAGGGTTCGGGGCTAGGGCTTAGGGCTCAGCTTTAGGGTTCAGGGCTCGTCTTTAGGGTTTAGGGCTCCGGAATATTGTTTAGGGCTCGGTTCGAGGGTTTAGGGCCAGGTTTCCGGGGCTCGGCATTATGGTTAAGGGTTCGGGGCTAGGGCTTAGGGCTCAGCTTTAGGGTTCAGGGCTCGTCTTTAGGGTTTAGGGCTCCGGAATATTGTTTAGGGCTCGGTTCGAGGGTTTAGGGCCAGGTTTCCGGGGCTCGGCATTATGGTTAAGGGTTCGGGGCTAGGGCTTAGGGCTCAGCTTTAGGGTTCAGGGCTCGTCTTTAGGGTTTAGGGCTCCGGAATATTGTTTAGGGCTCGGTTCGAGGGTTTAGGGCCAGGTTTCCGGGGCTCGGCATTAGGGTTTAGGGCTCGGGGCTAGGGCTTAGGGCTCAGCTTTAGGGTTCAGGGCTCGGCTTTAGGGTTTAGGTCTCCGGAATATTGTTTAGGGCTCGGCTCTAGGGTTTAGGGCCAGGTTTCCGGGGCTCGGCATTATGGTTTAGGGTTCGGGGCTAGGGCTTAGGGCTCAGCTTTAGGGTTCAGGGCTCGTCTTTAGGGTTTAGGGCTCCGGAATATTGTTTAGGGCTCGGTTCGAGGGTTTAGGGCCAGGTTTCCGGGGCTCGGCATTAGGGTTTAGGGCTCGGGGCTAGGGCTTAGGGCTCAGCTTTAGGGTTCAGGGCTCGGCTTTAGGGTTTGGGGCTCCGGAATAGGGTTTAGGGCTTGGTTCTAGGGTTTAGGGCCAGGTTTCCGGTGCTCAGCATTAGGGTTTAGGGCTCGGGGCTAGGGCTTAGGGCTCAGCTTTAGGGTTCAGGGCTCGTCTTTAGGGTTTAGGGCTCCGGAATATTGTTTAGGGCTCGGCTCTAGGGTTTAGGGCCAGGTTTCCGGGGCTCGGCATTATGGTTAAGGGTTCGGGGCTAGGGCTTAGGGCTCAGCTTTAGGGTTCAGGGCTCGGCTTTAGGGTTTGGGGCTCCGGAATAGGGTTTAGGGCTTGGTTCTAGGGTTTAGGGCCAGGTTTCCGGGGCTCGGCATTATGGTTAAGGGTTCGGGGCTAGGGCTTAGGGCTCAGCTTTAGGGTTCAGGGCTCGTCTTTAGGGTTTAGGGCTCCGGAATATTGTTTAGGGCTCGGTTCGAGGGTTTAGGGCCAGGTTTCCGGGGCTCGGCATTATGGTTAAGGGTTCGGGGCTAGGGCTTAGGGCTCAGCTTTAGGGTTCAGGGCTCGTCTTTAGGGTTTAGGGCTCCGGAATATTGTTTAGGGCTCGGTTCGAGGGTTTAGGGCCAGGTTTCCGGGGCTCGGCATTATGGTTAAGGGTTCGGGGCTAGGGCTTAGGGCTCAGCTTTAGGGTTCAGGGCTCGTCTTTAGGGTTTAGGGCTCCGGAATATTGTTTAGGGCTCGGTTCGAGGGTTTAGGGCCAGGTTTCCGGGGCTCGGCATTATGGTTAAGGGTTCGGGGCTAGGGCTTAGGGCTCAGCTTTAGGGTTCAGGGCTCGTCTTTAGGGTTTAGGGCTCCGGAATATTGTTTAGGGCTCGGTTCGAGGGTTTAGGGCCAGGTTTCCGGGGCTCGGCATTAGGGTTTAGGGCTCGGGGCTAGGGCTTAGGGCTCAGCTTTAGGGTTCAGGGCTCGTCTTTAGGGTTTAGGGCTCCGGAATATTGTTTAGGGCTCGGCTCTAGGGTTTAGGGCCAGGTTTCCGGGGCTCGGCATTATGGTTAAGGGTTCGGGGCTAGGGCTTAGGGCTCAGCTTTAGGGTTCAGGGCTCGTCTTTAGGGTTTAGGGCTCCGGAATATTGTTTAGGGCTCGGTTCGAGGGTTTAGGGCCAGGTTTCCGGGGCTCGGCATTAGGGTTTAGGGCTCGGGGCTAGGGCTTAGGGCTCAGCTTTAGGGTTCAGGGCTCGGCTTTAGGGTTTGGGGCTCCGGAATAGGGTTTAGGGCTTGGTTCTAGGGTTTAGGGCCAGGTTTCCGGTGCTCAGCATTAGGGTTTAGGGCTCGGGGCTAGGGCTTAGGGCTCAGCTTTAGGGTTCAGGGCTCGTCTTTAGGGTTTAGGGCTCCGGAATATTGTTTAGGGCTCGGCTCTAGGGTTTAGGGCCAGGTTTCCGGGGCTCGGCATTATGGTTAAGGGTTCGGGGCTAGGGCTTAGGGCTCAGCTTTAGGGTTCAGGGCTCGGCTTTAGGGTTTGGGGCTCCGGAATAGGGTTTAGGGCTTGGTTCTAGGGTTTAGGGCCAGGTTTCCGGGGCTCGGCATTATGGTTAAGGGTTCGGGGCTAGGGCTTAGGGCTCAGCTTTAGGGTTCAGGGCTCGTCTTTAGGGTTTAGGGCTCCGGAATATTGTTTAGGGCTCGGTTCGAGGGTTTAGGGCCAGGTTTCCGGGGCTCGGCATTATGGTTAAGGGTTCGGGGCTAGGGCTTAGGGCTCAGCTTTAGGGTTCAGGGCTCGTCTTTAGGGTTTAGGGCTCCGGAATATTGTTTAGGGCTCGGTTCGAGGGTTTAGGGCCAGGTTTCCGGGGCTCGGCATTATGGTTAAGGGTTCGGGGCTAGGGCTTAGGGCTCAGCTTTAGGGTTCAGGGCTCGTCTTTAGGGTTTAGGGCTCCGGAATATTGTTTAGGGCTCGGTTCGAGGGTTTAGGGCCAGGTTTCCGGGGCTCGGCATTATGGTTAAGGGTTCGGGGCTAGGGCTTAGGGCTCAGCTTTAGGGTTCAGGGCTCGTCTTTAGGGTTTAGGGCTCCGGAATATTGTTTAGGGCTCGGTTCGAGGGTTTAGGGCCAGGTTTCCGGGGCTCGGCATTATGGTTAAGGGTTCGGGGCTAGGGCTTAGGGCTCAGCTTTAGGGTTCAGGGCTCGTCTTTAGGGTTTAGGGCTCCGGAATATTGTTTAGGGCTCGGTTCGAGGGTTTAGGGCCAGGTTTCCGGGGCTCGGCATTATGGTTAAGGGTTCGGGGCTAGGGCTTAGGGCTCAGCTTTAGGGTTCAGGGCTCGTCTTTAGGGTTTAGGGCTCCGGAATATTGTTTAGGGCTCGGTTCGAGGGTTTAGGGCCAGGTTTCCGGGGCTCGGCATTAGGGTTTAGGGCTCGGGGCTAGGGCTTAGGGCTCAGCTTTAGGGTTCAGGGCTCGGCTTTAGGGTTTGGGGCTCCGGAATAGGGTTTAGGGCTTGGTTCTAGGGTTTAGGGCCAGGTTTCCGGTGCTCAGCATTAGGGTTTAGGGCTCGGGGCTAGGGCTTAGGGCTCAGCTTTAGGGTTCAGGGCTCGTCTTTAGGGTTTAGGGCTCCGGAATATTGTTTAGGGCTCGGCTCTAGGGTTTAGGGCCAGGTTTCCGGGGCTCGGCATTATGGTTTAGGGTTCGGGGCTAGGGCTTAGGGCTCAGCTTTAGGGTTTAGGGCTCGGCTTTAGGGTTTAGGTCTCCGGAATATTGTTTAGGGCTCGGCTCTAGGGTTTAGGGCCAGGTTTCCGGGGCTCGGCATTATGGTTAAGGGTTCGGGGCTAGGGCTTAGGGCTCAGCTTTAGGGTTCAGGGCTCGGCTTTAGGGTTTAGGTCTCCGGAATATTGTTTAGTGCTCGGTTCTAGGGTTTAGGGCCAGGTTTCCGGGGCTCGGCATTATGGTTTAGGGTTCGGGGCTAGGGCTTAGGGCTCAGCTTTAGGGTTCAGGGCTCGTCTTTAGGGTTTAGGGCTCCGGAATATTGTTTAGGGCTCGGCTCTAGGGTTTAGGGCCAGGTTTCCGGGGCTCGGCATTATGGTTAAGGGTTCGGGGCTAGGGCTTAGGGCTCAGCTTTAGGGTTCAGGGCTCGTCTTTAGGGTTTAGGGCTCCGGAATATTGTTTAGGGCTCGGCTCTAGGGTTTAGGGCCAGGTTTCCGGGGCTCGGCATTATGGTTAAGGGTTCGGGGCTAGGGCTTAGGGCTCAGCTTTAGGGTTCAGGGCTCGTCTTTAGGGTTTAGGGCTCCGGAATATTGTTTAGGGCTCGGTTCGAGGGTTTAGGGCCAGGTTTCCGGGGCTCGGCATTATGGTTAAGGGTTCGGGGCTAGGGCTTAGGGCTCAGCTTTAGGGTTCAGGGCTCGTCTTTAGGGTTTAGGGCTCCGGAATATTGTTTAGGGCTCGGTTCGAGGGTTTAGGGCCAGGTTTCCGGGGCTCGGCATTATGGTTAAGGGTTCGGGGCTAGGGCTTAGGGCTCAGCTTTAGGGTTCAGGGCTCGTCTTTAGGGTTTAGGGCTCCGGAATATTGTTTAGGGCTCGGTTCGAGGGTTTAGGGCCAGGTTTCCGGGGCTCGGCATTATGGTTAAGGGTTCGGGGCTAGGGCTTAGGGCTCAGCTTTAGGGTTCAGGGCTCGTCTTTAGGGTTTAGGGCTCCGGAATATTGTTTAGGGCTCGGTTCGAGGGTTTAGGGCCAGGTTTCCGGGGCTCGGCATTATGGTTAAGGGTTCGGGGCTAGGGCTTAGGGCTCAGCTTTAGGGTTCAGGGCTCGTCTTTAGGGTTTAGGGCTCCGGAATATTGTTTAGGGCTCGGTTCGAGGGTTTAGGGCCAGGTTTCCGGGGCTCGGCATTATGGTTAAGGGTTCGGGGCTAGGGCTTAGGGCTCAGCTTTAGGGTTCAGGGCTCGTCTTTAGGGTTTAGGGCTCCGGAATATTGTTTAGGGCTCGGTTCGAGGGTTTAGGGCCAGGTTTCCGGGGCTCGGCATTAGGGTTTAGGGCTCGGGGCTAGGGCTTAGGGCTCAGCTTTAGGGTTCAGGGCTCGGCTTTAGGGTTTGGGGCTCCGGAATAGGGTTTAGGGCTTGGTTCTAGGGTTTAGGGCCAGGTTTCCGGTGCTCAGCATTAGGGTTTAGGGCTCGGGGCTAGGGCTTAGGGCTCAGCTTTAGGGTTCAGGGCTCGTCTTTAGGGTTTAGGGCTCCGGAATATTGTTTAGGGCTCGGCTCTAGGGTTTAGGGCCAGGTTTCCGGGGCTCGGCATTATGGTTTAGGGTTCGGGGCTAGGGCTTAGGGCTCAGCTTTAGGGTTTAGGGCTCGGCTTTAGGGTTTAGGTCTCCGGAATATTGTTTAGGGCTCGGCTCTAGGGTTTAGGGCCAGGTTTCCGGGGCTCGGCATTATGGTTAAGGGTTCGGGGCTAGGGCTTAGGGCTCAGCTTTAGGGTTCAGGGCTCGGCTTTAGGGTTTAGGTCTCCGGAATATTGTTTAGTGCTCGGTTCTAGGGTTTAGGGCCAGGTTTCCGGGGCTCGGCATTATGGTTTAGGGTTCGGGGCTAGGGCTTAGGGCTCAGCTTTAGGGTTCAGGGCTCGTCTTTAGGGTTTAGGGCTCCGGAATATTGTTTAGGGCTCGGCTCTAGGGTTTAGGGCCAGGTTTCCGGGGCTCGGCATTATGGTTAAGGGTTCGGGGCTAGGGCTTAGGGCTCAGCTTTAGGGTTCAGGGCTCGTCTTTAGGGTTTAGGGCTCCGGAATATTGTTTAGGGCTCGGCTCTAGGGTTTAGGGCCAGGTTTCCGGGGCTCGGCATTATGGTTAAGGGTTCGGGGCTAGGGCTTAGGGCTCAGCTTTAGGGTTCAGGGCTCGTCTTTAGGGTTTAGGGCTCCGGAATATTGTTTAGGGCTCGGTTCGAGGGTTTAGGGCCAGGTTTCCGGGGCTCGGCATTATGGTTAAGGGTTCGGGGCTAGGGCTTAGGGCTCAGCTTTAGGGTTCAGGGCTCGTCTTTAGGGTTTAGGGCTCCGGAATATTGTTTAGGGCTCGGTTCGAGGGTTTAGGGCCAGGTTTCCGGGGCTCGGCATTATGGTTAAGGGTTCGGGGCTAGGGCTTAGGGCTCAGCTTTAGGGTTCAGGGCTCGTCTTTAGGGTTTAGGGCTCCGGAATATTGTTTAGGGCTCGGTTCGAGGGTTTAGGGCCAGGTTTCCGGGGCTCGGCATTATGGTTAAGGGTTCGGGGCTAGGGCTTAGGGCTCAGCTTTAGGGTTCAGGGCTCGTCTTTAGGGTTTAGGGCTCCGGAATATTGTTTAGGGCTCGGTTCGAGGGTTTAGGGCCAGGTTTCCGGGGCTCGGCATTATGGTTAAGGGTTCGGGGCTAGGGCTTAGGGCTCAGCTTTAGGGTTCAGGGCTCGTCTTTAGGGTTTAGGGCTCCGGAATATTGTTTAGGGCTCGGTTCGAGGGTTTAGGGCCAGGTTTCCGGGGCTCGGCATTAGGGTTTAGGGCTCGGGGCTAGGGCTTAGGGCTCAGCTTTAGGGTTCAGGGCTCGGCTTTAGGGTTTGGGGCTCCGGAATAGGGTTTAGGGCTTGGTTCTAGGGTTTAGGGCCAGGTTTCCGGTGCTCAGCATTAGGGTTTAGGGCTCGGGGCTAGGGCTTAGGGCTCAGCTTTAGGGTTCAGGGCTCGTCTTTAGGGTTTAGGGCTCCGGAATATTGTTTAGGGCTCGGCTCTAGGGTTTAGGGCCAGGTTTCCGGGGCTCGGCATTATGGTTAAGGGTTCGGGGCTAGGGCTTAGGGCTCAGCTTTAGGGTTCAGGGCTCGGCTTTAGGGTTTGGGGCTCCGGAATAGGGTTTAGGGCTTGGTTCTAGGGTTTAGGGCCAGGTTTCCGGGGCTCGGCATTATGGTTAAGGGTTCGGGGCTAGGGCTTAGGGCTCAGCTTTAGGGTTCAGGGCTCGTCTTTAGGGTTTAGGGCTCCGGAATATTGTTTAGGGCTCGGTTCGAGGGTTTAGGGCCAGGTTTCCGGGGCTCGGCATTATGGTTAAGGGTTCGGGGCTAGGGCTTAGGGCTCAGCTTTAGGGTTCAGGGCTCGTCTTTAGGGTTTAGGGCTCCGGAATATTGTTTAGGGCTCGGTTCGAGGGTTTAGGGCCAGGTTTCCGGGGCTCGGCATTATGGTTAAGGGTTCGGGGCTAGGGCTTAGGGCTCAGCTTTAGGGTTTAGGGCTCGGCTTTAGGGTTTAGGTCTCCGGAATATTGTTTAGGGCTCGGCTCTAGGGTTTAGGGCCAGGTTTCCGGGGCTCGGCATTATGGTTAAGGGTTCGGGGCTAGGGCTTAGGGCTCAGCTTTAGGGTTCAGGGCTCGGCTTTAGGGTTTGGGGCTCCGGAATATTGTTTAGGGCTCGGTTCGAGGGTTTAGGGCCAGGTTTCCGGGGCTCGGCATTAGGGTTTAGGGCTCGGGGCTAGGGCTTAGGGCTCAGCTTTAGGGTTCAGGGCTCGTCTTTAGGGTTTAGGGCTCCGGAATATTGTTTAGGGCTCGGCTCTAGGGTTTAGGGCCAGGTTTCCGGGGCTCGGCATTATGGTTAAGGGTTCGGGGCTAGGGCTTAGGGCTCAGCTTTAGGGTTCAGGGCTCGTCTTTAGGGTTTAGGGCTCCGGAATATTGTTTAGGGCTCGGTTCGAGGGTTTAGGGCCAGGTTTCCGGGGCTCGGCATTATGGTTAAGGGTTCGGGGCTAGGGCTTAGGGCTCAGCTTTAGGGTTCAGGGCTCGTCTTTAGGGTTTAGGGCTCCGGAATATTGTTTAGGGCTCGGCTCTAGGGTTTAGGGCCAGGTTTCCGGGGCTCGGCATTATGGTTAAGGGTTCGGGGCTAGGGCTTAGGGCTCAGCTTTAGGGTTCAGGGCTCGTCTTTAGGGTTTAGGGCTCCGGAATATTGTTTAGGGCTCGGTTCGAGGGTTTAGGGCCAGGTTTCCGGGGCTCGGCATTATGGTTAAGGGTTCGGGGCTAGGGCTTAGGGCTCAGCTTTAGGGTTCAGGGCTCGTCTTTAGGGTTTAGGGCTCCGGAATATTGTTTAGGGCTCGGTTCGAGGGTTTAGGGCCAGGTTTCCGGGGCTCGGCATTATGGTTAAGGGTTCGGGGCTAGGGCTTAGGGCTCAGCTTTAGGGTTCAGGGCTCGTCTTTAGGGTTTAGGGCTCCGGAATATTGTTTAGGGCTCGGTTCGAGGGTTTAGGGCCAGGTTTCCGGGGCTCGGCATTATGGTTAAGGGTTCGGGGCTAGGGCTTAGGGCTCAGCTTTAGGGTTCAGGGCTCGTCTTTAGGGTTTAGGGCTCCGGAATATTGTTTAGGGCTCGGTTCGAGGGTTTAGGGCCAGGTTTCCGGGGCTCGGCATTATGGTTAAGGGTTCGGGGCTAGGGCTTAGGGCTCAGCTTTAGGGTTCAGGGCTCGTCTTTAGGGTTTAGGGCTCCGGAATATTGTTTAGGGCTCGGTTCGAGGGTTTAGGGCCAGGTTTCCGGGGCTCGGCATTATGGTTAAGGGTTCGGGGCTAGGGCTTAGGGCTCAGCTTTAGGGTTCAGGGCTCGTCTTTAGGGTTTAGGGCTCCGGAATATTGTTTAGGGCTCGGTTCGAGGGTTTAGGGCCAGGTTTCCGGGGCTCGGCATTATGGTTAAGGGTTCGGGGCTAGGGCTTAGGGCTCAGCTTTAGGGTTCAGGGCTCGTCTTTAGGGTTTAGGGCTCCGGAATATTGTTTAGGGCTCGGTTCGAGGGTTTAGGGCCAGGTTTCCGGGGCTCGGCATTATGGTTAAGGGTTCGGGGCTAGGGCTTAGGGCTCAGCTTTAGGGTTCAGGGCTCGTCTTTAGGGTTTAGGGCTCCGGAATATTGTTTAGGGCTCGGTTCGAGGGTTTAGGGCCAGGTTTCCGGGGCTCGGCATTATGGTTAAGGGTTCGGGGCTAGGGCTTAGGGCTCAGCTTTAGGGTTCAGGGCTCGTCTTTAGGGTTTAGGGCTCCGGAATATTGTTTAGGGCTCGGTTCGAGGGTTTAGGGCCAGGTTTCCGGGGCTCGGCATTATGGTTAAGGGTTCGGGGCTAGGGCTTAGGGCTCAGCTTTAGGGTTCAGGGCTCGTCTTTAGGGTTTAGGGCTCCGGAATATTGTTTAGGGCTCGGTTCGAGGGTTTAGGGCCAGGTTTCCGGGGCTCGGCATTATGGTTAAGGGTTCGGGGCTAGGGCTTAGGGCTCAGCTTTAGGGTTCAGGGCTCGTCTTTAGGGTTTAGGGCTCCGGAATATTGTTTAGGGCTCGGTTCGAGGGTTTAGGGCCAGGTTTCCGGGGCTCGGCATTATGGTTAAGGGTTCGGGGCTAGGGCTTAGGGCTCAGCTTTAGGGTTCAGGGCTCGTCTTTAGGGTTTAGGGCTCCGGAATATTGTTTAGGGCTCGGTTCGAGGGTTTAGGGCCAGGTTTCCGGGGCTCGGCATTAGGGTTTAGGGCTCGGGGCTAGGGCTTAGGGCTCAGCTTTAGGGTTCAGGGCTCGTCTTTAGGGTTTAGGGCTCCGGAATATTGTTTAGGGCTCGGTTCGAGGGTTTAGGGCCAGGTTTCCGGGGCTCGGCATTATGGTTAAGGGTTCGGGGCTAGGGCTTAGGGCTCAGCTTTAGGGTTCAGGGCTCGTCTTTAGGGTTTAGGGCTCCGGAATATTGTTTAGGGCTCGGTTCGAGGGTTTAGGGCCAGGTTTCCGGGGCTCGGCATTAGGGTTTAGGGCTCGGGGCTAGGGCTTAGGGCTCAGCTTTAGGGTTCAGGGCTCGTCTTTAGGGTTTAGGGCTCCGGAATATTGTTTAGGGCTCGGCTCTAGGGTTTAGGGCCAGGTTTCCGGGGCTCGGCATTATGGTTAAGGGTTCGGGGCTAGGGCTTAGGGCTCAGCTTTAGGGTTCAGGGCTCGTCTTTAGGGTTTAGGGCTCCGGAATATTGTTTAGGGCTCGGTTCGAGGGTTTAGGGCCAGGTTTCCGGGGCTCGGCATTATGGTTAAGGGTTCGGGGCTAGGGCTTAGGGCTCAGCTTTAGGGTTCAGGGCTCGTCTTTAGGGTTTAGGGCTCCGGAATATTGTTTAGGGCTCGGTTCGAGGGTTTAGGGCCAGGTTTCCGGGGCTCGGCATTATGGTTAAGGGTTCGGGGCTAGGGCTTAGGGCTCAGCTTTAGGGTTCAGGGCTCGTCTTTAGGGTTTAGGGCTCCGGAATATTGTTTAGGGCTCGGTTCGAGGGTTTAGGGCCAGGTTTCCGGGGCTCGGCATTAGGGTTTAGGGCTCGGGGCTAGGGCTTAGGGCTCAGCTTTAGGGTTCAGGGCTCGGCTTTAGGGTTTAGGTCTCCGGAATATTGTTTAGGGCTCGGCTCTAGGGTTTAGGGCCAGGTTTCCGGGGCTCGGCATTATGGTTTAGGGTTCGGGGCTAGGGCTTAGGGCTCAGCTTTAGGGTTCAGGGCTCGTCTTTAGGGTTTAGGGCTCCGGAATATTGTTTAGGGCTCGGTTCGAGGGTTTAGGGCCAGGTTTCCGGGGCTCGGCATTAGGGTTTAGGGCTCGGGGCTAGGGCTTAGGGCTCAGCTTTAGGGTTCAGGGCTCGGCTTTAGGGTTTGGGGCTCCGGAATAGGGTTTAGGGCTTGGTTCTAGGGTTTAGGGCCAGGTTTCCGGTGCTCAGCATTAGGGTTTAGGGCTCGGGGCTAGGGCTTAGGGCTCAGCTTTAGGGTTCAGGGCTCGTCTTTAGGGTTTAGGGCTCCGGAATATTGTTTAGGGCTCGGCTCTAGGGTTTAGGGCCAGGTTTCCGGGGCTCGGCATTATGGTTAAGGGTTCGGGGCTAGGGCTTAGGGCTCAGCTTTAGGGTTCAGGGCTCGTCTTTAGGGTTTAGGGCTCCGGAATATTGTTTAGGGCTCGGTTCGAGGGTTTAGGGCCAGGTTTCCGGGGCTCGGCATTATGGTTAAGGGTTCGGGGCTAGGGCTTAGGGCTCAGCTTTAGGGTTCAGGGCTCGTCTTTAGGGTTTAGGGCTCCGGAATATTGTTTAGGGCTCGGTTCGAGGGTTTAGGGCCAGGTTTCCGGGGCTCGGCATTATGGTTAAGGGTTCGGGGCTAGGGCTTAGGGCTCAGCTTTAGGGTTCAGGGCTCGTCTTTAGGGTTTAGGGCTCCGGAATATTGTTTAGGGCTCGGTTCGAGGGTTTAGGGCCAGGTTTCCGGGGCTCGGCATTATGGTTAAGGGTTCGGGGCTAGGGCTTAGGGCTCAGCTTTAGGGTTCAGGGCTCGTCTTTAGGGTTTAGGGCTCCGGAATATTGTTTAGGGCTCGGTTCGAGGGTTTAGGGCCAGGTTTCCGGGGCTCGGCATTATGGTTAAGGGTTCGGGGCTAGGGCTTAGGGCTCAGCTTTAGGGTTCAGGGCTCGTCTTTAGGGTTTAGGGCTCCGGAATATTGTTTAGGGCTCGGTTCGAGGGTTTAGGGCCAGGTTTCCGGGGCTCGGCATTATGGTTAAGGGTTCGGGGCTAGGGCTTAGGGCTCAGCTTTAGGGTTCAGGGCTCGTCTTTAGGGTTTAGGGCTCCGGAATATTGTTTAGGGCTCGGTTCGAGGGTTTAGGGCCAGGTTTCCGGTGCTCAGCATTAGGGTTTAGGGCTCGGGGCTAGGGCTTAGGGCTCAGCTTTAGGGTTCAGGGCTCGTCTTTAGGGTTTAGGGCTCCGGAATATTGTTTAGGGCTCGGTTCGAGGGTTTAGGGCCAGGTTTCCGGGGCTCGGCATTATGGTTAAGGGTTCGGGGCTAGGGCTTAGGGCTCAGCTTTAGGGTTCAGGGCTCGGCTTTAGGGTTTGGGGCTCCGGAATATTGTTTAGGGCTCGGTTCGAGGGTTTAGGGCCAGGTTTCCGGGGCTCGGCATTATGGTTAAGGGTTCGGGGCTAGGGCTTAGGGCTCAGCTTTAGGGTTCAGGGCTCGTCTTTAGGGTTTAGGGCTCCGGAATATTGTTTAGGGCTCGGTTCGAGGGTTTAGGGCCAGGTTTCCGGGGCTCGGCATTATGGTTAAGGGTTCGGGGCTAGGGCTTAGGGCTCAGCTTTAGGGTTCAGGGCTCGTCTTTAGGGTTTAGGGCTCCGGAATATTGTTTAGGGCTCGGTTCGAGGGTTTAGGGCCAGGTTTCCGGGGCTCGGCATTATGGTTAAGGGTTCGGGGCTAGGGCTTAGGGCTCAGCTTTAGGGTTCAGGGCTCGTCTTTAGGGTTTAGGGCTCCGGAATATTGTTTAGGGCTCGGTTCGAGGGTTTAGGGCCAGGTTTCCGGGGCTCGGCATTATGGTTAAGGGTTCGGGGCTAGGGCTTAGGGCTCAGCTTTAGGGTTCAGGGCTCGTCTTTAGGGTTTAGGGCTCCGGAATATTGTTTAGGGCTCGGTTCGAGGGTTTAGGGCCAGGTTTCCGGGGCTCGGCATTATGGTTAAGGGTTCGGGGCTAGGGCTTAGGGCTCAGCTTTAGGGTTCAGGGCTCGTCTTTAGGGTTTAGGGCTCCGGAATATTGTTTAGGGCTCGGTTCGAGGGTTTAGGGCCAGGTTTCCGGGGCTCGGCATTATGGTTAAGGGTTCGGGGCTAGGGCTTAGGGCTCAGCTTTAGGGTTCAGGGCTCGTCTTTAGGGTTTAGGGCTCCGGAATATTGTTTAGGGCTCGGTTCGAGGGTTTAGGGCCAGGTTTCCGGGGCTCGGCATTAGGGTTTAGGGCTCGGGGCTAGGGCTTAGGGCTCAGCTTTAGGGTTCAGGGCTCGTCTTTAGGGTTTAGGGCTCCGGAATATTGTTTAGGGCTCGGTTCGAGGGTTTAGGGCCAGGTTTCCGGGGCTCGGCATTATGGTTAAGGGTTCGGGGCTAGGGCTTAGGGCTCAGCTTTAGGGTTCAGGGCTCGTCTTTAGGGTTTAGGGCTCCGGAATATTGTTTAGGGCTCGGTTCGAGGGTTTAGGGCCAGGTTTCCGGGGCTCGGCATTAGGGTTTAGGGCTCGGGGCTAGGGCTTAGGGCTCAGCTTTAGGGTTCAGGGCTCGTCTTTAGGGTTTAGGGCTCCGGAATATTGTTTAGGGCTCGGCTCTAGGGTTTAGGGCCAGGTTTCCGGGGCTCGGCATTATGGTTAAGGGTTCGGGGCTAGGGCTTAGGGCTCAGCTTTAGGGTTCAGGGCTCGTCTTTAGGGTTTAGGGCTCCGGAATATTGTTTAGGGCTCGGTTCGAGGGTTTAGGGCCAGGTTTCCGGGGCTCGGCATTATGGTTAAGGGTTCGGGGCTAGGGCTTAGGGCTCAGCTTTAGGGTTCAGGGCTCGTCTTTAGGGTTTAGGGCTCCGGAATATTGTTTAGGGCTCGGTTCGAGGGTTTAGGGCCAGGTTTCCGGGGCTCGGCATTATGGTTAAGGGTTCGGGGCTAGGGCTTAGGGCTCAGCTTTAGGGTTCAGGGCTCGTCTTTAGGGTTTAGGGCTCCGGAATATTGTTTAGGGCTCGGTTCGAGGGTTTAGGGCCAGGTTTCCGGGGCTCGGCATTATGGTTAAGGGTTCGGGGCTAGGGCTTAGGGCTCAGCTTTAGGGTTCAGGGCTCGGCTTTAGGGTTTGGGGCTCCGGAATAGGGTTTAGGGCTTGGTTCTAGGGTTTAGGGCCAGGTTTCCGGTGCTCAGCATTAGGGTTTAGGGCTCGGGGCTAGGGCTTAGGGCTCAGCTTTAGGGTTCAGGGCTCGGCTTTAGGGTTTGGGGCTCCGGAATATTGTTTAGGGCTCGGCTCTAGGGTTTAGGGCCAGGTTTCCGGGGCTCGGCATTATGGTTAAGGGTTCGGGGCTAGGGCTTAGGGCTCAGCTTTAGGGTTCAGGGCTCGGCTTTAGGGTTTGGGGCTCCGGAATAGGGTTTAGGGCTTGGTTCTAGGGTTTAGGGCCAGGTTTCCGGTGCTCAGCATTAGGGTTTAGGGCTCGGGGCTAGGGCTTAGGGCTCAGCTTTAGGGTTCAGGGCTCGGCTTTAGGGTTTGGGGCTCCGGAATAGGGTTTAGGGCTTGGTTCTAGGGTTTAGGGCCAGGTTTCCGGTGCTCAGCATTAGGGTTTAGGGCTCGGGGCTAGGGCTTAGGGCTCAGCTTTAGGGTTTAGGGCTCGGCTTTAGGGTTTAGGTCTCCGGAATATTGTTTAGGGCTCGGCTCTAGGGTTTAGGGCCAGGTTTCCGGGGCTCGGCATTATGGTTTAGGGTTCGGGGCTAGGGCTTAGGGCTCAGCTTTAGGGTTCAGGGCTCGTCTTTAGGGTTTAGGGCTCCGGAATATTGTTTAGGGCTCGGTTCGAGGGTTTAGGGCCAGGTTTCCGGGGCTCGGCATTATGGTTAAGGGTTCGGGGCTAGGGCTTAGGGCTCAGCTTTAGGGTTCAGGGCTCGTCTTTAGGGTTTAGGGCTCCGGAATATTGTTTAGGGCTCGGTTCGAGGGTTTAGGGCCAGGTTTCCGGGGCTCGGCATTATGGTTTAGGGTTCGGGGCTAGGGCTTAGGGCTCAGCTTTAGGGTTTAGGGCTCGGCTTTAGGGTTTAGGGCTCCGGAATATTGTTTAGGGCTCGGTTCGAGGGTTTAGGGCCAGGTTTCCGGGGCTCGGCATTATGGTTAAGGGTTCGGGGCTAGGGCTTAGGGCTCAGCTTTAGGGTTCAGGGCTCGTCTTTAGGGTTTAGGGCTCCGGAATATTGTTTAGGGCTCGGTTCGAGGGTTTAGGGCCAGGTTTCCGGGGCTCGGCATTATGGTTAAGGGTTCGGGGCTAGGGCTTAGGGCTCAGCTTTAGGGTTCAGGGCTCGTCTTTAGGGTTTAGGGCTCCGGAATATTGTTTAGGGCTCGGTTCGAGGGTTTAGGGCCAGGTTTCCGGGGCTCGGCATTATGGTTAAGGGTTCGGGGCTAGGGCTTAGGGCTCAGCTTTAGGGTTCAGGGCTCGTCTTTAGGGTTTAGGGCTCCGGAATATTGTTTAGGGCTCGGTTCGAGGGTTTAGGGCCAGGTTTCCGGGGCTCGGCATTATGGTTAAGGGTTCGGGGCTAGGGCTTAGGGCTCAGCTTTAGGGTTCAGGGCTCGTCTTTAGGGTTTAGGGCTCCGGAATATTGTTTAGGGCTCGGTTCGAGGGTTTAGGGCCAGGTTTCCGGGGCTCGGCATTATGGTTAAGGGTTCGGGGCTAGGGCTTAGGGCTCAGCTTTAGGGTTCAGGGCTCGTCTTTAGGGTTTAGGGCTCCGGAATATTGTTTAGGGCTCGGTTCGAGGGTTTAGGGCCAGGTTTCCGGGGCTCGGCATTAGGGTTTAGGGCTCGGGGCTAGGGCTTAGGGCTCAGCTTTAGGGTTCAGGGCTCGTCTTTAGGGTTTAGGGCTCCGGAATATTGTTTAGGGCTCGGTTCGAGGGTTTAGGGCCAGGTTTCCGGGGCTCGGCATTATGGTTAAGGGTTCGGGGCTAGGGCTTAGGGCTCAGCTTTAGGGTTCAGGGCTCGTCTTTAGGGTTTAGGGCTCCGGAATATTGTTTAGGGCTCGGTTCGAGGGTTTAGGGCCAGGTTTCCGGGGCTCGGCATTAGGGTTTAGGGCTCGGGGCTAGGGCTTAGGGCTCAGCTTTAGGGTTCAGGGCTCGTCTTTAGGGTTTAGGGCTCCGGAATATTGTTTAGGGCTCGGCTCTAGGGTTTAGGGCCAGGTTTCCGGGGCTCGGCATTATGGTTAAGGGTTCGGGGCTAGGGCTTAGGGCTCAGCTTTAGGGTTCAGGGCTCGTCTTTAGGGTTTAGGGCTCCGGAATATTGTTTAGGGCTCGGTTCGAGGGTTTAGGGCCAGGTTTCCGGGGCTCGGCATTATGGTTAAGGGTTCGGGGCTAGGGCTTAGGGCTCAGCTTTAGGGTTCAGGGCTCGTCTTTAGGGTTTAGGGCTCCGGAATATTGTTTAGGGCTCGGTTCGAGGGTTTAGGGCCAGGTTTCCGGGGCTCGGCATTATGGTTAAGGGTTCGGGGCTAGGGCTTAGGGCTCAGCTTTAGGGTTCAGGGCTCGTCTTTAGGGTTTAGGGCTCCGGAATATTGTTTAGGGCTCGGTTCGAGGGTTTAGGGCCAGGTTTCCGGGGCTCGGCATTATGGTTAAGGGTTCGGGGCTAGGGCTTAGGGCTCAGCTTTAGGGTTCAGGGCTCGTCTTTAGGGTTTAGGGCTCCGGAATATTGTTTAGGGCTCGGTTCGAGGGTTTAGGGCCAGGTTTCCGGGGCTCGGCATTAGGGTTTAGGGCTCGGGGCTAGGGCTTAGGGCTCAGCTTTAGGGTTCAGGGCTCGTCTTTAGGGTTTAGGGCTCCGGAATATTGTTTAGGGCTCGGTTCGAGGGTTTAGGGCCAGGTTTCCGGGGCTCGGCATTATGGTTAAGGGTTCGGGGCTAGGGCTTAGGGCTCAGCTTTAGGGTTCAGGGCTCGTCTTTAGGGTTTAGGGCTCCGGAATATTGTTTAGGGCTCGGTTCGAGGGTTTAGGGCCAGGTTTCCGGGGCTCGGCATTAGGGTTTAGGGCTCGGGGCTAGGGCTTAGGGCTCAGCTTTAGGGTTCAGGGCTCGTCTTTAGGGTTTAGGGCTCCGGAATATTGTTTAGGGCTCGGCTCTAGGGTTTAGGGCCAGGTTTCCGGGGCTCGGCATTATGGTTAAGGGTTCGGGGCTAGGGCTTAGGGCTCAGCTTTAGGGTTCAGGGCTCGTCTTTAGGGTTTAGGGCTCCGGAATATTGTTTAGGGCTCGGTTCGAGGGTTTAGGGCCAGGTTTCCGGGGCTCGGCATTATGGTTAAGGGTTCGGGGCTAGGGCTTAGGGCTCAGCTTTAGGGTTCAGGGCTCGTCTTTAGGGTTTAGGGCTCCGGAATATTGTTTAGGGCTCGGTTCGAGGGTTTAGGGCCAGGTTTCCGGGGCTCGGCATTATGGTTAAGGGTTCGGGGCTAGGGCTTAGGGCTCAGCTTTAGGGTTCAGGGCTCGTCTTTAGGGTTTAGGGCTCCGGAATATTGTTTAGGGCTCGGTTCGAGGGTTTAGGGCCAGGTTTCCGGGGCTCGGCATTATGGTTAAGGGTTCGGGGCTAGGGCTTAGGGCTCAGCTTTAGGGTTCAGGGCTCGTCTTTAGGGTTTAGGGCTCCGGAATATTGTTTAGGGCTCGGTTCGAGGGTTTAGGGCCAGGTTTCCGGGGCTCGGCATTAGGGTTTAGGGCTCGGGGCTAGGGCTTAGGGCTCAGCTTTAGGGTTCAGGGCTCGTCTTTAGGGTTTAGGGCTCCGGAATATTGTTTAGGGCTCGGTTCGAGGGTTTAGGGCCAGGTTTCCGGGGCTCGGCATTAGGGTTTAGGGCTCGGGGCTAGGGCTTAGGGCTCAGCTTTAGGGTTCAGGGCTCGTCTTTAGGGTTTAGGGCTCCGGAATATTGTTTAGGGCTCGGCTCTAGGGTTTAGGGCCAGGTTTCCGGGGCTCGGCATTATGGTTAAGGGTTCGGGGCTAGGGCTTAGGGCTCAGCTTTAGGGTTCAGGGCTCGTCTTTAGGGTTTAGGGCTCCGGAATATTGTTTAGGGCTCGGTTCGAGGGTTTAGGGCCAGGTTTCCGGGGCTCGGCATTATGGTTAAGGGTTCGGGGCTAGGGCTTAGGGCTCAGCTTTAGGGTTCAGGGCTCGTCTTTAGGGTTTAGGGCTCCGGAATATTGTTTAGGGCTCGGTTCGAGGGTTTAGGGCCAGGTTTCCGGGGCTCGGCATTATGGTTAAGGGTTCGGGGCTAGGGCTTAGGGCTCAGCTTTAGGGTTCAGGGCTCGTCTTTAGGGTTTAGGGCTCCGGAATATTGTTTAGGGCTCGGTTCGAGGGTTTAGGGCCAGGTTTCCGGGGCTCGGCATTATGGTTAAGGGTTCGGGGCTAGGGCTTAGGGCTCAGCTTTAGGGTTCAGGGCTCGTCTTTAGGGTTTAGGGCTCCGGAATATTGTTTAGGGCTCGGTTCGAGGGTTTAGGGCCAGGTTTCCGGGGCTCGGCATTAGGGTTTAGGGCTCGGGGCTAGGGCTTAGGGCTCAGCTTTAGGGTTCAGGGCTCGTCTTTAGGGTTTAGGGCTCCGGAATATTGTTTAGGGCTCGGTTCGAGGGTTTAGGGCCAGGTTTCCGGGGCTCGGCATTATGGTTAAGGGTTCGGGGCTAGGGCTTAGGGCTCAGCTTTAGGGTTCAGGGCTCGTCTTTAGGGTTTAGGGCTCCGGAATATTGTTTAGGGCTCGGTTCGAGGGTTTAGGGCCAGGTTTCCGGGGCTCGGCATTAGGGTTTAGGGCTCGGGGCTAGGGCTTAGGGCTCAGCTTTAGGGTTCAGGGCTCGTCTTTAGGGTTTAGGGCTCCGGAATATTGTTTAGGGCTCGGCTCTAGGGTTTAGGGCCAGGTTTCCGGGGCTCGGCATTATGGTTAAGGGTTCGGGGCTAGGGCTTAGGGCTCAGCTTTAGGGTTCAGGGCTCGTCTTTAGGGTTTAGGGCTCCGGAATATTGTTTAGGGCTCGGTTCGAGGGTTTAGGGCCAGGTTTCCGGGGCTCGGCATTATGGTTAAGGGTTCGGGGCTAGGGCTTAGGGCTCAGCTTTAGGGTTCAGGGCTCGTCTTTAGGGTTTAGGGCTCCGGAATATTGTTTAGGGCTCGGTTCGAGGGTTTAGGGCCAGGTTTCCGGGGCTCGGCATTATGGTTAAGGGTTCGGGGCTAGGGCTTAGGGCTCAGCTTTAGGGTTCAGGGCTCGTCTTTAGGGTTTAGGGCTCCGGAATATTGTTTAGTGCTCGGTTCGAGGGTTTAGGGCCAGGTTTCCGGGGCTCGGCATTAGGGTTTAGGGCTCGGGGCTAGGGCTTAGGGCTCAGCTTTAGGGTTCAGGGCTCGTCTTTAGGGTTTAGGGCTCCGGAATATTGTTTAGGGCTCGGTTCGAGGGTTTAGGGCCAGGTTTCCGGGGCTCGGCATTATGGTTAAGGGTTCGGGGCTAGGGCTTAGGGCTCAGCTTTAGGGTTCAGGGCTCGTCTTTAGGGTTTAGGGCTCCGGAATATTGTTTAGGGCTCGGTTCGAGGGTTTAGGGCCAGGTTTCCGGGGCTCGGCATTAGGGTTTAGGGCTCGGGGCTAGGGCTTAGGGCTCAGCTTTAGGGTTCAGGGCTCGTCTTTAGGGTTTAGGGCTCCGGAATATTGTTTAGGGCTCGGTTCGAGGGTTTAGGGCCAGGTTTCCGGGGCTCGGCATTAGGGTTTAGGGCTCGGGGCTAGGGCTTAGGGCTCAGCTTTAGGGTTCAGGGCTCGTCTTTAGGGTTTAGGGCTCCGGAATATTGTTTAGGGCTCGGCTCTAGGGTTTAGGGCCAGGTTTCCGGGGCTCGGCATTATGGTTAAGGGTTCGGGGCTAGGGCTTAGGGCTCAGCTT
The DNA here is from genome assembly GCF_964204655.1 of Triturus cristatus. NCBI lineage: Eukaryota > Metazoa > Chordata > Amphibia > Caudata > Salamandridae > Triturus > Triturus cristatus. The sequence goes on from NW_028188424.1 coordinate 46,749, forward strand.
TAGGGTTCAGGGCTCGTCTTTAGGGTTTAGGGCTCCGGAATATTGTTTAGGGCTCGGTTCGAGGGTTTAGGGCCAGGTTTCCGGGGCTCGGCATTATGGTTAAGGGTTCGGGGCTAGGGCTTAGGGCTCAGCTTTAGGGTTCAGGGCTCGTCTTTAGGGTTTAGGGCTCCGGAATATTGTTTAGGGCTCGGTTCGAGGGTTTAGGGCCAGGTTTCCGGGGCTCGGCATTATGGTTAAGGGTTCGGGGCTAGGGCTTAGGGCTCAGCTTTAGGGTTCAGGGCTCGTCTTTAGGGTTTAGGGCTCCGGAATATTGTTTAGGGCTCGGTTCGAGGGTTTAGGGCCAGGTTTCCGGGGCTCGGCATTATGGTTAAGGGTTCGGGGCTAGGGCTTAGGGCTCAGCTTTAGGGTTCAGGGCTCGTCTTTAGGGTTTAGGGCTCCGGAATATTGTTTAGGGCTCGGTTCGAGGGTTTAGGGCCAGGTTTCCGGGGCTCGGCATTAGGGTTTAGGGCTCGGGGCTAGGGCTTAGGGCTCAGCTTTAGGGTTCAGGGCTCGGCTTTAGGGTTTGGGGCTCCGGAATAGGGTTTAGGGCTTGGTTCTAGGGTTTAGGGCCAGGTTTCCGGTGCTCAGCATTAGGGTTTAGGGCTCGGGGCTAGGGCTTAGGGCTCAGCTTTAGGGTTCAGGGCTCGTCTTTAGGGTTTAGGGCTCCGGAATATTGTTTAGGGCTCGGTTCGAGGGTTTAGGGCCAGGTTTCCGGGGCTCGGCATTATGGTTAAGGGTTCGGGGCTAGGGCTTAGGGCTCAGCTTTAGGGTTCAGGGCTCGTCTTTAGGGTTTAGGGCTCCGGAATATTGTTTAGGGCTCGGTTCGAGGGTTTAGGGCCAGGTTTCCGGGGCTCGGCATTATGGTTAAGGGTTCGGGGCTAGGGCTTAGGGCTCAGCTTTAGGGTTCAGGGCTCGTCTTTAGGGTTTAGGGCTCCGGAATATTGTTTAGGGCTCGGTTCGAGGGTTTAGGGCCAGGTTTCCGGGGCTCGGCATTATGGTTAAGGGTTCGGGGCTAGGGCTTAGGGCTCAGCTTTAGGGTTCAGGGCTCGGCTTTAGGGTTTGGGGCTCCGGAATAGGGTTTAGGGCTTGGTTCTAGGGTTTAGGGCCAGGTTTCCGGTGCTCAGCATTAGGGTTTAGGGCTCGGGGCTAGGGCTTAGGGCTCAGCTTTAGGGTTCAGGGCTCGGCTTTAGGGTTTGGGGCTCCGGAATATTGTTTAGGGCTCGGCTCTAGGGTTTAGGGCCAGGTTTCCGGGGCTCGGCATTATGGTTAAGGGTTCGGGGCTAGGGCTTAGGGCTCAGCTTTAGGGTTCAGGGCTCGGCTTTAGGGTTTGGGGCTCCGGAATAGGGTTTAGGGCTTGGTTCTAGGGTTTAGGGCCAGGTTTCCGGTGCTCAGCATTAGGGTTTAGGGCTCGGGGCTAGGGCTTAGGGCTCAGCTTTAGGGTTCAGGGCTCGGCTTTAGGGTTTGGGGCTCCGGAATAGGGTTTAGGGCTTGGTTCTAGGGTTTAGGGCCAGGTTTCCGGTGCTCAGCATTAGGGTTTAGGGCTCGGGGCTAGGGCTTAGGGCTCAGCTTTAGGGTTTAGGGCTCGGCTTTAGGGTTTAGGTCTCCGGAATATTGTTTAGGGCTCGGCTCTAGGGTTTAGGGCCAGGTTTCCGGGGCTCGGCATTATGGTTTAGGGTTCGGGGCTAGGGCTTAGGGCTCAGCTTTAGGGTTCAGGGCTCGTCTTTAGGGTTTAGGGCTCCGGAATATTGTTTAGGGCTCGGTTCGAGGGTTTAGGGCCAGGTTTCCGGGGCTCGGCATTATGGTTAAGGGTTCGGGGCTAGGGCTTAGGGCTCAGCTTTAGGGTTCAGGGCTCGTCTTTAGGGTTTAGGGCTCCGGAATATTGTTTAGGGCTCGGTTCGAGGGTTTAGGGCCAGGTTTCCGGGGCTCGGCATTATGGTTTAGGGTTCGGGGCTAGGGCTTAGGGCTCAGCTTTAGGGTTTAGGGCTCGGCTTTAGGGTTTAGGGCTCCGGAATATTGTTTAGGGCTCGGTTCGAGGGTTTAGGGCCAGGTTTCCGGGGCTCGGCATTATGGTTAAGGGTTCGGGGCTAGGGCTTAGGGCTCAGCTTTAGGGTTCAGGGCTCGTCTTTAGGGTTTAGGGCTCCGGAATATTGTTTAGGGCTCGGTTCGAGGGTTTAGGGCCAGGTTTCCGGGGCTCGGCATTAGGGTTTAGGGCTCGGGGCTAGGGCTTAGGGCTCAGCTTTAGGGTTCAGGGCTCGGCTTTAGGGTTTGGGGCTCCAGAATAGGGTTTAGGGCTTGGTTCTAGGGTTTAGGGCCAGGTTTCCGGGGCTCGGCATTAGGGTTTAGGGCTCGGGGCTAGGGCTTAGGGCTCAGCTTTAGGGTTCAGGGCTCGGCTTTAGGGTTTAGGGCTCCGGAATATTGTTTAGGGCTCGGTTCGAGGGTTTAGGGCCAGGTTTCCGGGGCTCGGCATTAGGGTTTAGGGCTCGGGGCTAGGGCTTAGGGCTCAGCTTTAGGGTTCAGGGCTCGGCTTTAGGGTTTGGGGCTCCGGAATAGGGTTTAGGGCTTGGTTCTAGGGTTTAGGGCCAGGTTTCCGGTGCTCAGCATTAGGGTTTAGGGCTCGGGGCTAGGGCTTAGGGCTCAGCTTTAGGGTTCAGGGCTCGTCTTTAGGGTTTAGGGCTCCGGAATATTGTTTAGGGCTCGGCTCTAGGGTTTAGGGCCAGGTTTCCGGGGCTCGGCATTATGGTTTAGGGTTCGGGGCTAGGGCTTAGGGCTCAGCTTTAGGGTTTAGGGCTCGGCTTTAGGGTTTAGGTCTCCGGAATATTGTTTAGGGCTCGGTTCGAGGGTTTAGGGCCAGGTTTCCGGGGCTCGGCATTATGGTTAAGGGTTCGGGGCTAGGGCTTAGGGCTCAGCTTTAGGGTTCAGGGCTCGTCTTTAGGGTTTAGGGCTCCGGAATATTGTTTAGGGCTCGGTTCGAGGGTTTAGGGCCAGGTTTCCGGGGCTCGGCATTATGGTTAAGGGTTCGGGGCTAGGGCTTAGGGCTCAGCTTTAGGGTTCAGGGCTCGTCTTTAGGGTTTAGGGCTCCGGAATATTGTTTAGGGCTCGGTTCGAGGGTTTAGGGCCAGGTTTCCGGGGCTCGGCATTATGGTTAAGGGTTCGGGGCTAGGGCTTAGGGCTCAGCTTTAGGGTTCAGGGCTCGGCTTTAGGGTTTGGGGCTCCGGAATAGGGTTTAGGGCTTGGTTCTAGGGTTTAGGGCCAGGTTTCCGGTGCTCAGCATTAGGGTTTAGGGCTCGGGGCTAGGGCTTAGGGCTCAGCTTTAGGGTTCAGGGCTCGGCTTTAGGGTTTGGGGCTCCGGAATATTGTTTAGGGCTCGGCTCTAGGGTTTAGGGCCAGGTTTCCGGGGCTCGGCATTATGGTTAAGGGTTCGGGGCTAGGGCTTAGGGCTCAGCTTTAGGGTTCAGGGCTCGGCTTTAGGGTTTGGGGCTCCGGAATAGGGTTTAGGGCTTGGTTCTAGGGTTTAGGGCCAGGTTTCCGGTGCTCAGCATTAGGGTTTAGGGCTCGGGGCTAGGGCTTAGGGCTCAGCTTTAGGGTTCAGGGCTCGGCTTTAGGGTTTGGGGCTCCGGAATAGGGTTTAGGGCTTGGTTCTAGGGTTTAGGGCCAGGTTTCCGGTGCTCAGCATTAGGGTTTAGGGCTCGGGGCTAGGGCTTAGGGCTCAGCTTTAGGGTTTAGGGCTCGGCTTTAGGGTTTAGGTCTCCGGAATATTGTTTAGGGCTCGGCTCTAGGGTTTAGGGCCAGGTTTCCGGGGCTCGGCATTATGGTTTAGGGTTCGGGGCTAGGGCTTAGGGCTCAGCTTTAGGGTTCAGGGCTCGTCTTTAGGGTTTAGGGCTCCGGAATATTGTTTAGGGCTCGGTTCGAGGGTTTAGGGCCAGGTTTCCGGGGCTCGGCATTATGGTTAAGGGTTCGGGGCTAGGGCTTAGGGCTCAGCTTTAGGGTTCAGGGCTCGTCTTTAGGGTTTAGGGCTCCGGAATATTGTTTAGGGCTCGGTTCGAGGGTTTAGGGCCAGGTTTCCGGGGCTCGGCATTATGGTTTAGGGTTCGGGGCTAGGGCTTAGGGCTCAGCTTTAGGGTTTAGGGCTCGGCTTTAGGGTTTAGGGCTCCGGAATATTGTTTAGGGCTCGGTTCGAGGGTTTAGGGCCAGGTTTCCGGGGCTCGGCATTATGGTTAAGGGTTCGGGGCTAGGGCTTAGGGCTCAGCTTTAGGGTTCAGGGCTCGTCTTTAGGGTTTAGGGCTCCGGAATATTGTTTAGGGCTCGGTTCGAGGGTTTAGGGCCAGGTTTCCGGGGCTCGGCATTAGGGTTTAGGGCTCGGGGCTAGGGCTTAGGGCTCAGCTTTAGGGTTCAGGGCTCGGCTTTAGGGTTTGGGGCTCCAGAATAGGGTTTAGGGCTTGGTTCTAGGGTTTAGGGCCAGGTTTCCGGGGCTCGGCATTAGGGTTTAGGGCTCGGGGCTAGGGCTTAGGGCTCAGCTTTAGGGTTCAGGGCTCGGCTTTAGGGTTTAGGGCTCCGGAATATTGTTTAGGGCTCGGTTCGAGGGTTTAGGGCCAGGTTTCCGGGGCTCGGCATTAGGGTTTAGGGCTCGGGGCTAGGGCTTAGGGCTCAGCTTTAGGGTTCAGGGCTCGGCTTTAGGGTTTGGGGCTCCGGAATAGGGTTTAGGGCTTGGTTCTAGGGTTTAGGGCCAGGTTTCCGGTGCTCAGCATTAGGGTTTAGGGCTCGGGGCTAGGGCTTAGGGCTCAGCTTTAGGGTTCAGGGCTCGTCTTTAGGGTTTAGGGCTCCGGAATATTGTTTAGGGCTCGGCTCTAGGGTTTAGGGCCAGGTTTCCGGGGCTCGGCATTATGGTTTAGGGTTCGGGGCTAGGGCTTAGGGCTCAGCTTTAGGGTTTAGGGCTCGGCTTTAGGGTTTAGGTCTCCGGAATATTGTTTAGGGCTCGGTTCGAGGGTTTAGGGCCAGGTTTCCGGGGCTCGGCATTATGGTTAAGGGTTCGGGGCTAGGGCTTAGGGCTCAGCTTTAGGGTTCAGGGCTCGTCTTTAGGGTTTAGGGCTCCGGAATATTGTTTAGGGCTCGGTTCGAGGGTTTAGGGCCAGGTTTCCGGGGCTCGGCATTATGGTTAAGGGTTCGGGGCTAGGGCTTAGGGCTCAGCTTTAGGGTTCAGGGCTCGTCTTTAGGGTTTAGGGCTCCGGAATATTGTTTAGGGCTCGGTTCGAGGGTTTAGGGCCAGGTTTCCGGGGCTCGGCATTATGGTTAAGGGTTCGGGGCTAGGGCTTAGGGCTCAGCTTTAGGGTTCAGGGCTCGGCTTTAGGGTTTGGGGCTCCGGAATAGGGTTTAGGGCTTGGTTCTAGGGTTTAGGGCCAGGTTTCCGGTGCTCAGCATTAGGGTTTAGGGCTCGGGGCTAGGGCTTAGGGCTCAGCTTTAGGGTTCAGGGCTCGGCTTTAGGGTTTGGGGCTCCGGAATATTGTTTAGGGCTCGGCTCTAGGGTTTAGGGCCAGGTTTCCGGGGCTCGGCATTAGGGTTTAGGGCTCGGGGCTAGGGCTTAGGGCTCAGCTTTAGGGTTCAGGGCTCGGCTTTAGGGTTTGGGGCTCCGGAATAGGGTTTAGGGCTTGGTTCTAGGGTTTAGGGCCAGGTTTCCGGTGCTCAGCATTAGGGTTTAGGGCTCGGGGCTAGGGCTTAGGGCTCAGCTTTAGGGTTCAGGGCTCGTCTTTAGGGTTTAGGGCTCCGGAATATTGTTTAGGGCTCGGCTCTAGGGTTTAGGGCCAGGTTTCCGGGGCTCGGCATTATGGTTTAGGGTTCGGGGCTAGGGCTTAGGGCTCAGCTTTAGGGTTTAGGGCTCGGCTTTAGGGTTTAGGTCTCCGGAATATTGTTTAGGGCTCGGTTCGAGGGTTTAGGGCCAGGTTTCCGGGGCTCGGCATTATGGTTAAGGGTTCGGGGCTAGGGCTTAGGGCTCAGCTTTAGGGTTCAGGGCTCGTCTTTAGGGTTTAGGGCTCCGGAATATTGTTTAGGGCTCGGTTCGAGGGTTTAGGGCCAGGTTTCCGGGGCTCGGCATTATGGTTAAGGGTTCGGGGCTAGGGCTTAGGGCTCAGCTTTAGGGTTCAGGGCTCGTCTTTAGGGTTTAGGGCTCCGGAATATTGTTTAGGGCTCGGTTCGAGGGTTTAGGGCCAGGTTTCCGGGGCTCGGCATTATGGTTAAGGGTTCGGGGCTAGGGCTTAGGGCTCAGCTTTAGGGTTCAGGGCTCGGCTTTAGGGTTTGGGGCTCCGGAATAGGGTTTAGGGCTTGGTTCTAGGGTTTAGGGCCAGGTTTCCGGTGCTCAGCATTAGGGTTTAGGGCTCGGGGCTAGGGCTTAGGGCTCAGCTTTAGGGTTCAGGGCTCGGCTTTAGGGTTTGGGGCTCCGGAATATTGTTTAGGGCTCGGCTCTAGGGTTTAGGGCCAGGTTTCCGGGGCTCGGCATTATGGTTAAGGGTTCGGGGCTAGGGCTTAGGGCTCAGCTTTAGGGTTCAGGGCTCGGCTTTAGGGTTTGGGGCTCCGGAATAGGGTTTAGGGCTTGGTTCTAGGGTTTAGGGCCAGGTTTCCGGTGCTCAGCATTAGGGTTTAGGGCTCGGGGCTAGGGCTTAGGGCTCAGCTTTAGGGTTCAGGGCTCGGCTTTAGGGTTTGGGGCTCCGGAATAGGGTTTAGGGCTTGGTTCTAGGGTTTAGGGCCAGGTTTCCGGTGCTCGGCATTAGGGTTTAGGGCTCGGGGCTAGGGCTTAGGGCTCAGCTTTAGGGTTCAGGGCTCGTCTTTAGGGTTTAGGGCTCCGGAATATTGTTTAGGGCTCGGTTCGAGGGTTTAGGGCCAGGTTTCCGGGGCTCGGCATTAGGGTTTAGGGCTCGGGGCTAGGGCTTAGGGCTCAGCTTTAGGGTTCAGGGCTCGGCTTTAGGGTTTGGGGCTCCGGAATAGGGTTTAGGGCTTGGTTCTAGGGTTTAGGGCCAGGTTTCCGGTGCTCAGCATTAGGGTTTAGGGCTCGGGGCTAGGGCTTAGGGCTCAGCTTTAGGGTTCAGGGCTCGTCTTTAGGGTTTAGGGCTCCGGAATATTGTTTAGGGCTCGGCTCTAGGGTTTAGGGCCAGGTTTCCGGGGCTCGGCATTATGGTTTAGGGTTCGGGGCTAGGGCTTAGGGCTCAGCTTTAGGGTTTAGGGCTCGGCTTTAGGGTTTAGGTCTCCGGAATATTGTTTAGGGCTCGGTTCGAGGGTTTAGGGCCAGGTTTCCGGGGCTCGGCATTATGGTTAAGGGTTCGGGGCTAGGGCTTAGGGCTCAGCTTTAGGGTTCAGGGCTCGTCTTTAGGGTTTAGGGCTCCGGAATATTGTTTAGGGCTCGGTTCGAGGGTTTAGGGCCAGGTTTCCGGGGCTCGGCATTATGGTTAAGGGTTCGGGGCTAGGGCTTAGGGCTCAGCTTTAGGGTTCAGGGCTCGTCTTTAGGGTTTAGGGCTCCGGAATATTGTTTAGGGCTCGGTTCGAGGGTTTAGGGCCAGGTTTCCGGGGCTCGGCATTATGGTTAAGGGTTCGGGGCTAGGGCTTAGGGCTCAGCTTTAGGGTTCAGGGCTCGTCTTTAGGGTTTAGGGCTCCGGAATATTGTTTAGTGCTCGGTTCGAGGGTTTAGGGCCAGGTTTCCGGGGCTCGGCATTAGGGTTTAGGGCTCGGGGCTAGGGCTTAGGGCTCAGCTTTAGGGTTCAGGGCTCGGCTTTAGGGTTTGGGGCTCCGGAATAGGGTTTAGGGCTTGGTTCTAGGGTTTAGGGCCAGGTTTCCGGTGCTCAGCATTAGGGTTTAGGGCTCGGGGCTAGGGCTTAGGGCTCAGCTTTAGGGTTCAGGGCTCGTCTTTAGGGTTTAGGGCTCCGGAATATTGTTTAGGGCTCGGCTCTAGGGTTTAGGGCCAGGTTTCCGGGGCTCGGCATTATGGTTTAGGGTTCGGGGCTAGGGCTTAGGGCTCAGCTTTAGGGTTTAGGGCTCGGCTTTAGGGTTTAGGTCTCCGGAATATTGTTTAGGGCTCGGCTCTAGGGTTTAGGGCCAGGTTTCCGGGGCTCGGCATTATGGTTAAGGGTTCGGGGCTAGGGCTTAGGGCTCAGCTTTAGGGTTCAGGGCTCGTCTTTAGGGTTTAGGGCTCCGGAATATTGTTTAGGGCTCGGCTCTAGGGTTTAGGGCCAGGTTTCCGGGGCTCGGCATTATGGTTTAGGGTTCGGGGCTAGGGCTTAGGGCTCAGCTTTAGGGTTCAGGGCTCGTCTTTAGGGTTTAGGGCTCCGGAATATTGTTTAGGGCTCGGCTCTAGGGTTTAGGGCCAGGTTTCCGGGGCTCGGCATTATGGTTTAGGGTTCGGGGCTAGGGCTTAGGGCTCAGCTTTAGGGTTTAGGGCTCGGCTTTAGGGTTTAGGTCTCCGGAATATTGTTTAGGGCTCGGCTCTAGGGTTTAGGGCCAGGTTTCCGGGGCTCGGCATTATGGTTTAGGGTTCGGGGCTAGGGCTTAGGGCTCAGCTTTAGGGTTCAGGGCTCGGCTTTAGGGTTTGGGGCTCCGGAATAGGGTTTAGGGCTTGGTTCTAGGGTTTAGGGCCAGGTTTCCGGTGCTCAGCATTAGGGTTTAGGGCTCGGGGCTAGGGCTTAGGGCTCAGCTTTAGGGTTCAGGGCTCGGCTTTAGGGTTTGGGGCTCCGGAATAGGGTTTAGGGCTTGGTTCTAGGGTTTAGGGCCAGGTTTCCGGTGCTCGGCATTAGGGTTTAGGGCTCGGGGCTAGGGCTTAGGGCTCAGCTTTAGGGTTCAGGGCTCGTCTTTAGGGTTTAGGGCTCCGGAATATTGTTTAGGGCTCGGTTCGAGGGTTTAGGGCCAGGTTTCCGGGGCTCGGCATTAGGGTTTAGGGCTCGGGGCTAGGGCTTAGGGCTCAGCTTTAGGGTTCAGGGCTCGGCTTTAGGGTTTGGGGCTCCGGAATAGGGTTTAGGGCTTGGTTCTAGGGTTTAGGGCCAGGTTTCCGGTGCTCAGCATTAGGGTTTAGGGCTCGGGGCTAGGGCTTAGGGCTCAGCTTTAGGGTTCAGGGCTCGTCTTTAGGGTTTAGGGCTCCGGAATATTGTTTAGGGCTCGGCTCTAGGGTTTAGGGCCAGGTTTCCGGGGCTCGGCATTATGGTTTAGGGTTCGGGGCTAGGGCTTAGGGCTCAGCTTTAGGGTTTAGGGCTCGGCTTTAGGGTTTAGGTCTCCGGAATATTGTTTAGGGCTCGGTTCGAGGGTTTAGGGCCAGGTTTCCGGGGCTCGGCATTATGGTTAAGGGTTCGGGGCTAGGGCTTAGGGCTCAGCTTTAGGGTTCAGGGCTCGTCTTTAGGGTTTAGGGCTCCGGAATATTGTTTAGGGCTCGGTTCGAGGGTTTAGGGCCAGGTTTCCGGGGCTCGGCATTATGGTTAAGGGTTCGGGGCTAGGGCTTAGGGCTCAGCTTTAGGGTTCAGGGCTCGTCTTTAGGGTTTAGGGCTCCGGAATATTGTTTAGGGCTCGGTTCGAGGGTTTAGGGCCAGGTTTCCGGGGCTCGGCATTATGGTTAAGGGTTCGGGGCTAGGGCTTAGGGCTCAGCTTTAGGGTTCAGGGCTCGTCTTTAGGGTTTAGGGCTCCGGAATATTGTTTAGTGCTCGGTTCGAGGGTTTAGGGCCAGGTTTCCGGGGCTCGGCATTAGGGTTTAGGGCTCGGGGCTAGGGCTTAGGGCTCAGCTTTAGGGTTCAGGGCTCGGCTTTAGGGTTTGGGGCTCCGGAATAGGGTTTAGGGCTTGGTTCTAGGGTTTAGGGCCAGGTTTCCGGTGCTCAGCATTAGGGTTTAGGGCTCGGGGCTAGGGCTTAGGGCTCAGCTTTAGGGTTCAGGGCTCGTCTTTAGGGTTTAGGGCTCCGGAATATTGTTTAGGGCTCGGCTCTAGGGTTTAGGGCCAGGTTTCCGGGGCTCGGCATTATGGTTTAGGGTTCGGGGCTAGGGCTTAGGGCTCAGCTTTAGGGTTTAGGGCTCGGCTTTAGGGTTTAGGTCTCCGGAATATTGTTTAGGGCTCGGCTCTAGGGTTTAGGGCCAGGTTTCCGGGGCTCGGCATTATGGTTAAGGGTTCGGGGCTAGGGCTTAGGGCTCAGCTTTAGGGTTCAGGGCTCGTCTTTAGGGTTTAGGGCTCCGGAATATTGTTTAGGGCTCGGCTCTAGGGTTTAGGGCCAGGTTTCCGGGGCTCGGCATTATGGTTTAGGGTTCGGGGCTAGGGCTTAGGGCTCAGCTTTAGGGTTCAGGGCTCGTCTTTAGGGTTTAGGGCTCCGGAATATTGTTTAGGGCTCGGTTCGAGGGTTTAGGGCCAGGTTTCCGGGGCTCGGCATTATGGTTAAGGGTTCGGGGCTAGGGCTTAGGGCTCAGCTTTAGGGTTCAGGGCTCGTCTTTAGGGTTTAGGGCTCCGGAATATTGTTTAGTGCTCGGTTCGAGGGTTTAGGGCCAGGTTTCCGGGGCTCGGCATTAGGGTTTAGGGCTCGGGGCTAGGGCTTAGGGCTCAGCTTTAGGGTTCAGGGCTCGGCTTTAGGGTTTGGGGCTCCGGAATAGGGTTTAGGGCTTGGTTCTAGGGTTTAGGGCCAGGTTTCCGGGGCTCGGCATTATGGTTAAGGGTTCGGGGCTAGGGCTTAGGGCTCAGCTTTAGGGTTCAGGGCTCGGCTTTAGGGTTTGGGGCTCCGGAATAGGGTTTAGGGCTTGGTTCTAGGGTTTAGGGCCAGGTTTCCGGTGCTCAGCATTAGGGTTTAGGGCTCGGGGCTAGGGCTTAGGGCTCAGCTTTAGGGTTCAGGGCTCGTCTTTAGGGTTTAGGGCTCCGGAATATTGTTTAGGGCTCGGCTCTAGGGTTTAGGGCCAGGTTTCCGGGGCTCGGCATTATGGTTTAGGGTTCGGGGCTAGGGCTTAGGGCTCAGCTTTAGGGTTTAGGGCTCGGCTTTAGGGTTTAGGTCTCCGGAATATTGTTTAGGGCTCGGCTCTAGGGTTTAGGGCCAGGTTTCCGGGGCTCGGCATTATGGTTAAGGGTTCGGGGCTAGGGCTTAGGGCTCAGCTTTAGGGTTCAGGGCTCGGCTTTAGGGTTTGGGGCTCCGGAATAGGGTTTAGGGCTTGGTTCTAGGGTTTAGGGCCAGGTTTCCGGTGCTCAGCATTAGGGTTTAGGGCTCGGGGCTAGGGCTTAGGGCTCAGCTTTAGGGTTCAGGGCTCGTCTTTAGGGTTTAGGGCTCCGGAATATTGTTTAGGGCTCGGCTCTAGGGTTTAGGGCCAGGTTTCCGGGGCTCGGCATTATGGTTTAGGGTTCGGGGCTAGGGCTTAGGGCTCAGCTTTAGGGTTCAGGGCTCGGCTTTAGGGTTTGGGGCTCCGGAATAGGGTTTAGGGCTTGGTTCTAGGGTTTAGGGCCAGGTTTCCGGTGCTCAGCATTAGGGTTTAGGGCTCGGGGCTAGGGCTTAGGGCTCAGCTTTAGGGTTTAGGGCTCGGCTTTAGGGTTTAGGTCTCCGGAATATTGTTTAGGGCTCGGCTCTAGGGTTTAGGGCCAGGTTTCCGGGGCTCGGCATTATGGTTTAGGGTTCGGGGCTAGGGCTTAGGGCTCAGCTTTAGGGTTCAGGGCTCGTCTTTAGGGTTTAGGGCTCCGGAATATTGTTTAGGGCTCGGTTCGAGGGTTTAGGGCCAGGTTTCCGGGGCTCGGCATTATGGTTAAGGGTTCGGGGCTAGGGCTTAGGGCTCAGCTTTAGGGTTCAGGGCTCGTCTTTAGGGTTTAGGGCTCCGGAATATTGTTTAGTGCTCGGTTCGAGGGTTTAGGGCCAGGTTTCCGGGGCTCGGCATTAGGGTTTAGGGCTCGGGGCTAGGGCTTAGGGCTCAGCTTTAGGGTTCAGGGCTCGGCTTTAGGGTTTGGGGCTCCGGAATAGGGTTTAGGGCTTGGTTCTAGGGTTTAGGGCCAGGTTTCCGGTGCTCAGCATTAGGGTTTAGGGCTCGGGGCTAGGGCTTAGGGCTCAGCTTTAGGGTTCAGGGCTCGTCTTTAGGGTTTAGGGCTCCGGAATATTGTTTAGGGCTCGGCTCTAGGGTTTAGGGCCAGGTTTCCGGGGCTCGGCATTATGGTTTAGGGTTCGGGGCTAGGGCTTAGGGCTCAGCTTTAGGGTTTAGGGCTCGGCTTTAGGGTTTAGGTCTCCGGAATATTGTTTAGGGCTCGGCTCTAGGGTTTAGGGCCAGGTTTCCGGGGCTCGGCATTATGGTTAAGGGTTCGGGGCTAGGGCTTAGGGCTCAGCTTTAGGGTTCAGGGCTCGTCTTTAGGGTTTAGGGCTCCGGAATATTGTTTAGGGCTCGGCTCTAGGGTTTAGGGCCAGGTTTCCGGGGCTCGGCATTATGGTTTAGGGTTCGGGGCTAGGGCTTAGGGCTCAGCTTTAGGGTTCAGGGCTCGTCTTTAGGGTTTAGGGCTCCGGAATATTGTTTAGGGCTCGGCTCTAGGGTTTAGGGCCAGGTTTCCGGGGCTCGGCATTATGGTTTAGGGTTCGGGGCTAGGGCTTAGGGCTCAGCTTTAGGGTTTAGGGCTCGGCTTTAGGGTTTAGGTCTCCGGAATATTGTTTAGGGCTCGGCTCTAGGGTTTAGGGCCAGGTTTCCGGGGCTCGGCATTATGGTTTAGGGTTCGGGGCTAGGGCTTAGGGCTCAGCTTTAGGGTTCAGGGCTCGGCTTTAGGGTTTGGGGCTCCGGAATAGGGTTTAGGGCTTGGTTCTAGGGTTTAGGGCCAGGTTTCCGGTGCTCAGCATTAGGGTTTAGGGCTCGGGGCTAGGGCTTAGGGCTCAGCTTTAGGGTTCAGGGCTCGGCTTTAGGGTTTGGGGCTCCGGAATAGGGTTTAGGGCTTGGTTCTAGGGTTTAGGGCCAGGTTTCCGGTGCTCGGCATTAGGGTTTAGGGCTCGGGGCTAGGGCTTAGGGCTCAGCTTTAGGGTTCAGGGCTCGTCTTTAGGGTTTAGGGCTCCGGAATATTGTTTAGGGCTCGGTTCGAGGGTTTAGGGCCAGGTTTCCGGGGCTCGGCATTAGGGTTTAGGGCTCGGGGCTAGGGCTTAGGGCTCAGCTTTAGGGTTCAGGGCTCGTCTTTAGGGTTTAGGGCTCCGGAATATTGTTTAGGGCTCGGTTCGAGGGTTTAGGGCCAGGTTTCCGGGGCTCGGCATTATGGTTAAGGGTTCGGGGCTAGGGCTTAGGGCTCAGCTTTAGGGTTCAGGGCTCGTCTTTAGGGTTTAGGGCTCCGGAATATTGTTTAGGGCTCGGTTCGAGGGTTTAGGGCCAGGTTTCCGGGGCTCGGCATTAGGGTTTAGGGCTCGGGGCTAGGGCTTAGGGCTCAGCTTTAGGGTTCAGGGCTCGGCTTTAGGGTTTGGGGCTCCAGAATAGGGTTTAGGGCTTGGTTCTAGGGTTTAGGGCCAGGTTTCCGGGGCTCGGCATTAGGGTTTAGGGCTCGGGGCTAGGGCTTAGGGCTCAGCTTTAGGGTTCAGGGCTCGGCTTTAGGGTTTAGGGCTCCGGAATATTGTTTAGGGCTCGGTTCGAGGGTTTAGGGCCAGGTTTCCGGGGCTCGGCATTAGGGTTTAGGGCTCGGGGCTAGGGCTTAGGGCTCAGCTTTAGGGTTCAGGGCTCGGCTTTAGGGTTTGGGGCTCCGGAATAGGGTTTAGGGCTTGGTTCTAGGGTTTAGGGCCAGGTTTCCGGTGCTCAGCATTAGGGTTTAGGGCTCGGGGCTAGGGCTTAGGGCTCAGCTTTAGGGTTCAGGGCTCGTCTTTAGGGTTTAGGGCTCCGGAATATTGTTTAGGGCTCGGCTCTAGGGTTTAGGGCCAGGTTTCCGGGGCTCGGCATTATGGTTTAGGGTTCGGGGCTAGGGCTTAGGGCTCAGCTTTAGGGTTTAGGGCTCGGCTTTAGGGTTTAGGTCTCCGGAATATTGTTTAGGGCTCGGTTCGAGGGTTTAGGGCCAGGTTTCCGGGGCTCGGCATTATGGTTAAGGGTTCGGGGCTAGGGCTTAGGGCTCAGCTTTAGGGTTCAGGGCTCGTCTTTAGGGTTTAGGGCTCCGGAATATTGTTTAGGGCTCGGTTCGAGGGTTTAGGGCCAGGTTTCCGGGGCTCGGCATTATGGTTAAGGGTTCGGGGCTAGGGCTTAGGGCTCAGCTTTAGGGTTCAGGGCTCGGCTTTAGGGTTTAGGTCTCCGGAATATTGTTTAGTGCTCGGTTCTAGGGTTTAGGGCCAGGTTTCCGGGGCTCGGCATTATGGTTTAGGGTTCGGGGCTAGGGCTTAGGGCTCAGCTTTAGGGTTCAGGGCTCGGCTTTAGGGTTTGGGGCTCCGGAATAGGGTTTAGGGCTCGGTTCGAGGGTTTAGGGCCAGGTTTCCGGGGCTCGGCATTATGGTTTAGGGTTCGGGGCTAGGGCTTAGGGCTCAGCTTTAGGGTTCAGGGCTCGTCTTTAGGGTTTAGGGCTCCGGAATATTGTTTAGGGCTCGGTTCGAGGGTTTAGGGCCAGGTTTCCGGGGCTCGGCATTAGGGTTTAGGGCTCGGGGCTAGGGCTTAGGGCTCAGCTTTAGGGTTCAGGGCTCGGCTTTAGGGTTTGGGGCTCCGGAATAGGGTTTAGGGCTTGGTTCTAGGGTTTAGGGCCAGGTTTCCGGGGCTCGGCATTATGGTTTAGGGTTCGGGGCTAGGGCTTAGGGCTCAGCTTTAGGGTTCAGGGCTCGGCTTTAGGGTTTAGGGCTCCGGAATATTGTTTAGGGCTCGGTTCGAGGGTTTAGGGCCAGGTTTCCGGGGCTCGGCATTATGGTTAAGGGTTCGGGGCTAGGGCTTAGGGCTCAGCTTTAGGGTTCAGGGCTCGTCTTTAGGGTTTAGGGCTCCGGAATATTGTTTAGGGCTCGGTTCGAGGGTTTAGGGCCAGGTTTCCGGGGCTCGGCATTAGGGTTTAGGGCTCGGGGCTAGGGCTTAGGGCTCAGCTTTAGGGTTCAGGGCTCGTCTTTAGGGTTTAGGGCTCCGGAATATTGTTTAGGGCTCGGTTCGAGGGTTTAGGGCCAGGTTTCCGGGGCTCGGCATTATGGTTAAGGGTTCGGGGCTAGGGCTTAGGGCTCAGCTTTAGGGTTCAGGGCTCGTCTTTAGGGTTTAGGGCTCCGGAATATTGTTTAGGGCTCGGTTCGAGGGTTTAGGGCCAGGTTTCCGGGGCTCGGCATTAGGGTTTAGGGCTCGGGGCTAGGGCTTAGGGCTCAGCTTTAGGGTTCAGGGCTCGTCTTTAGGGTTTAGGGCTCCGGAATATTGTTTAGGGCTCGGCTCTAGGGTTTAGGGCCAGGTTTCCGGGGCTCGGCATTATGGTTAAGGGTTCGGGGCTAGGGCTTAGGGCTCAGCTTTAGGGTTCAGGGCTCGTCTTTAGGGTTTAGGGCTCCGGAATATTGTTTAGGGCTCGGTTCGAGGGTTTAGGGCCAGGTTTCCGGGGCTCGGCATTATGGTTAAGGGTTCGGGGCTAGGGCTTAGGGCTCAGCTTTAGGGTTCAGGGCTCGTCTTTAGGGTTTAGGGCTCCGGAATATTGTTTAGGGCTCGGTTCGAGGGTTTAGGGCCAGGTTTCCGGGGCTCGGCATTATGGTTAAGGGTTCGGGGCTAGGGCTTAGGGCTCAGCTTTAGGGTTCAGGGCTCGTCTTTAGGGTTTAGGGCTCCGGAATATTGTTTAGGGCTCGGTTCGAGGGTTTAGGGCCAGGTTTCCGGGGCTCGGCATTATGGTTTAGGGTTCGGGGCTAGGGCTTAGGGCTCAGCTTTAGGGTTCAGGGCTCGGCTTTAGGGTTTGGGGCTCCGGAATATTGTTTAGTGCTCGGTTCTAGGGTTTAGGGCCAGGTTTCCGGGGCTCGGCATTATGGTTTAGGGTTCGGGGCTAGGGCTTAGGGCTCAGCTTTAGGGTTCAGGGCTCGTCTTTAGGGTTTAGGGCTCCGGAATATTGTTTAGGGCTCGGCTCTAGGGTTTAGGGCCAGGTTTCCGGGGCTCGGCATTATGGTTAAGGGTTCGGGGCTAGGGCTTAGGGCTCAGCTTTAGGGTTCAGGGCTCGTCTTTAGGGTTTAGGGCTCCGGAATATTGTTTAGGGCTCGGTTCGAGGGTTTAGGGCCAGGTTTCCGGGGCTCGGCATTATGGTTAAGGGTTCGGGGCTAGGGCTTAGGGCTCAGCTTTAGGGTTCAGGGCTCGTCTTTAGGGTTTAGGGCTCCGGAATATTGTTTAGGGCTCGGTTCGAGGGTTTAGGGCCAGGTTTCCGGGGCTCGGCATTATGGTTAAGGGTTCGGGGCTAGGGCTTAGGGCTCAGCTTTAGGGTTCAGGGCTCGTCTTTAGGGTTTAGGGCTCCGGAATATTGTTTAGGGCTCGGTTCGAGGGTTTAGGGCCAGGTTTCCGGGGCTCGGCATTATGGTTTAGGGTTCGGGGCTAGGGCTTAGGGCTCAGCTTTAGGGTTCAGGGCTCGGCTTTAGGGTTTGGGGCTCCGGAATATTGTTTAGTGCTCGGTTCTAGGGTTTAGGGCCAGGTTTCCGGGGCTCGGCATTATGGTTTAGGGTTCGGGGCTAGGGCTTAGGGCTCAGCTTTAGGGTTCAGGGCTCGGCTTTAGGGTTTGGGGCTCCGGAATAGGGTTTAGGGCTTGGTTCTAGGGTTTAGGGCCAGGTTTCCGGTGCTCAGCATTAGGGTTTAGGGCTCGGGGCTAGGGCTTAGGGCTCAGCTTTAGGGTTCAGGGCTCGGCTTTAGGGTTTGGGGCTCCGGAATAGGGTTTAGGGCTTGGTTCTAGGGTTTAGGGCCAGGTTTCCGGTGCTCAGCATTAGGGTTTAGGGCTCGGGGCTAGGGCTTAGGGCTCAGCTTTAGGGTTCAGGGCTCGGCTTTAGGGTTTGGGGCTCCGGAATAGGGTTTAGGGCTTGGTTCTAGGGTTTAGGGCCAGGTTTCCGGTGCTCAGCATTAGGGTTTAGGGCTCGGGGCTAGGGCTTAGGGCTCAGCTTTAGGGTTTAGGGCTCGGCTTTAGGGTTTAGGTCTCCGGAATATTGTTTAGGGCTCGGCTCTAGGGTTTAGGGCCAGGTTTCCGGGGCTCGGCATTATGGTTTAGGGTTCGGGGCTAGGGCTTAGGGCTCAGCTTTAGGGTTCAGGGCTCGTCTTTAGGGTTTAGGGCTCCGGAATATTGTTTAGGGCTCGGTTCGAGGGTTTAGGGCCAGGTTTCCGGGGCTCGGCATTATGGTTAAGGGTTCGGGGCTAGGGCTTAGGGCTCAGCTTTAGGGTTCAGGGCTCGTCTTTAGGGTTTAGGGCTCCGGAATATTGTTTAGGGCTCGGCTCTAGGGTTTAGGGCCAGGTTTCCGGGGCTCGGCATTATGGTTTAGGGTTCGGGGCTAGGGCTTAGGGCTCAGCTTTAGGGTTCAGGGCTCGTCTTTAGGGTTTAGGGCTCCGGAATATTGTTTAGGGCTCGGTTCGAGGGTTTAGGGCCAGGTTTCCGGGGCTCGGCATTATGGTTAAGGGTTCGGGGCTAGGGCTTAGGGCTCAGCTTTAGGGTTCAGGGCTCGTCTTTAGGGTTTAGGGCTCCGGAATATTGTTTAGGGCTCGGCTCTAGGGTTTAGGGCCAGGTTTCCGGGGCTCGGCATTATGGTTAAGGGTTCGGGGCTAGGGCTTAGGGCTCAGCTTTAGGGTTCAGGGCTCGTCTTTAGGGTTTAGGGCTCCGGAATATTGTTTAGGGCTCGGTTCGAGGGTTTAGGGCCAGGTTTCCGGGGCTCGGCATTATGGTTAAGGGTTCGGGGCTAGGGCTTAGGGCTCAGCTTTAGGGTTCAGGGCTCGTCTTTAGGGTTTAGGGCTCCGGAATATTGTTTAGGGCTCGGTTCGAGGGTTTAGGGCCAGGTTTCCGGGGCTCGGCATTAGGGTTTAGGGCTCGGGGCTAGGGCTTAGGGCTCAGCTTTAGGGTTCAGGGCTCGGCTTTAGGGTTTAGGGCTCCGGAATATTGTTTAGGGCTCGGTTCGAGGGTTTAGGGCCAGGTTTCCGGGGCTCGGCATTATGGTTAAGGGTTCGGGGCTAGGGCTTAGGGCTCAGCTTTAGGGTTCAGGGCTCGTCTTTAGGGTTTAGGGCTCCGGAATATTGTTTAGGGCTCGGTTCGAGGGTTTAGGGCCAGGTTTCCGGGGCTCGGCATTATGGTTAAGGGTTCGGGGCTAGGGCTTAGGGCTCAGCTTTAGGGTTCAGGGCTCGTCTTTAGGGTTTAGGGCTCCGGAATATTGTTTAGGGCTCGGTTCGAGGGTTTAGGGCCAGGTTTCCGGGGCTCGGCATTATGGTTAAGGGTTCGGGGCTAGGGCTTAGGGCTCAGCTTTAGGGTTCAGGGCTCGTCTTTAGGGTTTAGGGCTCCGGAATATTGTTTAGGGCTCGGTTCGAGGGTTTAGGGCCAGGTTTCCGGGGCTCGGCATTATGGTTAAGGGTTCGGGGCTAGGGCTTAGGGCTCAGCTTTAGGGTTCAGGGCTCGTCTTTAGGGTTTAGGGCTCCGGAATATTGTTTAGGGCTCGGTTCGAGGGTTTAGGGCCAGGTTTCCGGGGCTCGGCATTATGGTTAAGGGTTCGGGGCTAGGGCTTAGGGCTCAGCTTTAGGGTTCAGGGCTCGTCTTTAGGGTTTAGGGCTCCGGAATATTGTTTAGTGCTCGGTTCGAGGGTTTAGGGCCAGGTTTCCGGGGCTCGGCATTAGGGTTTAGGGCTCGGGGCTAGGGCTTAGGGCTCAGCTTTAGGGTTCAGGGCTCGGCTTTAGGGTTTGGGGCTCCGGAATAGGGTTTAGGGCTTGGTTCTAGGGTTTAGGGCCAGGTTTCCGGTGCTCAGCATTAGGGTTTAGGGCTCGGGGCTAGGGCTTAGGGCTCAGCTTTAGGGTTTAGGGCTCGGCTTTAGGGTTTAGGTCTCCGGAATATTGTTTAGGGCTCGGCTCTAGGGTTTAGGGCCAGGTTTCCGGGGCTCGGCATTATGGTTTAGGGTTCGGGGCTAGGGCTTAGGGCTCAGCTTTAGGGTTCAGGGCTCGTCTTTAGGGTTTAGGGCTCCGGAATATTGTTTAGGGCTCGGTTCGAGGGTTTAGGGCCAGGTTTCCGGGGCTCGGCATTATGGTTAAGGGTTCGGGGCTAGGGCTTAGGGCTCAGCTTTAGGGTTCAGGGCTCGGCTTTAGGGTTTGGGGCTCCGGAATAGGGTTTAGGGCTTGGTTCTAGGGTTTAGGGCCAGGTTTCCGGGGCTCGGCATTATGGTTTAGGGTTCGGGGCTAGGGCTTAGGGCTCAGCTTTAGGGTTCAGGGCTCGGCTTTAGGGTTTAGGGCTCCGGAATATTGTTTAGGGCTCGGTTCGAGGGTTTAGGGCCAGGTTTCCGGGGCTCGGCATTATGGTTAAGGGTTCGGGGCTAGGGCTTAGGGCTCAGCTTTAGGGTTCAGGGCTCGTCTTTAGGGTTTAGGGCTCCGGAATATTGTTTAGGGCTCGGTTCGAGGGTTTAGGGCCAGGTTTCCGGGGCTCGGCATTAGGGTTTAGGGCTCGGGGCTAGGGCTTAGGGCTCAGCTTTAGGGTTCAGGGCTCGTCTTTAGGGTTTAGGGCTCCGGAATATTGTTTAGGGCTCGGTTCGAGGGTTTAGGGCCAGGTTTCCGGGGCTCGGCATTATGGTTAAGGGTTCGGGGCTAGGGCTTAGGGCTCAGCTTTAGGGTTCAGGGCTCGTCTTTAGGGTTTAGGGCTCCGGAATATTGTTTAGGGCTCGGTTCGAGGGTTTAGGGCCAGGTTTCCGGGGCTCGGCATTAGGGTTTAGGGCTCGGGGCTAGGGCTTAGGGCTCAGCTTTAGGGTTCAGGGCTCGTCTTTAGGGTTTAGGGCTCCGGAATATTGTTTAGGGCTCGGCTCTAGGGTTTAGGGCCAGGTTTCCGGGGCTCGGCATTATGGTTAAGGGTTCGGGGCTAGGGCTTAGGGCTCAGCTTTAGGGTTCAGGGCTCGTCTTTAGGGTTTAGGGCTCCGGAATATTGTTTAGGGCTCGGTTCGAGGGTTTAGGGCCAGGTTTCCGGGGCTCGGCATTATGGTTAAGGGTTCGGGGCTAGGGCTTAGGGCTCAGCTTTAGGGTTCAGGGCTCGTCTTTAGGGTTTAGGGCTCCGGAATATTGTTTAGGGCTCGGTTCGAGGGTTTAGGGCCAGGTTTCCGGGGCTCGGCATTATGGTTAAGGGTTCGGGGCTAGGGCTTAGGGCTCAGCTTTAGGGTTCAGGGCTCGTCTTTAGGGTTTAGGGCTCCGGAATATTGTTTAGGGCTCGGTTCGAGGGTTTAGGGCCAGGTTTCCGGGGCTCGGCATTATGGTTTAGGGTTCGGGGCTAGGGCTTAGGGCTCAGCTTTAGGGTTCAGGGCTCGGCTTTAGGGTTTGGGGCTCCGGAATATTGTTTAGTGCTCGGTTCTAGGGTTTAGGGCCAGGTTTCCGGGGCTCGGCATTATGGTTTAGGGTTCGGGGCTAGGGCTTAGGGCTCAGCTTTAGGGTTCAGGGCTCGTCTTTAGGGTTTAGGGCTCCGGAATATTGTTTAGGGCTCGGCTCTAGGGTTTAGGGCCAGGTTTCCGGGGCTCGGCATTATGGTTAAGGGTTCGGGGCTAGGGCTTAGGGCTCAGCTTTAGGGTTCAGGGCTCGTCTTTAGGGTTTAGGGCTCCGGAATATTGTTTAGGGCTCGGTTCGAGGGTTTAGGGCCAGGTTTCCGGGGCTCGGCATTATGGTTAAGGGTTCGGGGCTAGGGCTTAGGGCTCAGCTTTAGGGTTCAGGGCTCGTCTTTAGGGTTTAGGGCTCCGGAATATTGTTTAGGGCTCGGTTCGAGGGTTTAGGGCCAGGTTTCCGGGGCTCGGCATTATGGTTAAGGGTTCGGGGCTAGGGCTTAGGGCTCAGCTTTAGGGTTCAGGGCTCGTCTTTAGGGTTTAGGGCTCCGGAATATTGTTTAGGGCTCGGTTCGAGGGTTTAGGGCCAGGTTTCCGGGGCTCGGCATTATGGTTTAGGGTTCGGGGCTAGGGCTTAGGGCTCAGCTTTAGGGTTCAGGGCTCGGCTTTAGGGTTTGGGGCTCCGGAATATTGTTTAGTGCTCGGTTCTAGGGTTTAGGGCCAGGTTTCCGGGGCTCGGCATTATGGTTTAGGGTTCGGGGCTAGGGCTTAGGGCTCAGCTTTAGGGTTCAGGGCTCGGCTTTAGGGTTTGGGGCTCCGGAATAGGGTTTAGGGCTTGGTTCTAGGGTTTAGGGCCAGGTTTCCGGTGCTCAGCATTAGGGTTTAGGGCTCGGGGCTAGGGCTTAGGGCTCAGCTTTAGGGTTCAGGGCTCGGCTTTAGGGTTTGGGGCTCCGGAATAGGGTTTAGGGCTTGGTTCTAGGGTTTAGGGCCAGGTTTCCGGTGCTCAGCATTAGGGTTTAGGGCTCGGGGCTAGGGCTTAGGGCTCAGCTTTAGGGTTCAGGGCTCGGCTTTAGGGTTTGGGGCTCCGGAATAGGGTTTAGGGCTTGGTTCTAGGGTTTAGGGCCAGGTTTCCGGTGCTCAGCATTAGGGTTTAGGGCTCGGGGCTAGGGCTTAGGGCTCAGCTTTAGGGTTTAGGGCTCGGCTTTAGGGTTTAGGTCTCCGGAATATTGTTTAGGGCTCGGCTCTAGGGTTTAGGGCCAGGTTTCCGGGGCTCGGCATTATGGTTTAGGGTTCGGGGCTAGGGCTTAGGGCTCAGCTTTAGGGTTCAGGGCTCGTCTTTAGGGTTTAGGGCTCCGGAATATTGTTTAGGGCTCGGTTCGAGGGTTTAGGGCCAGGTTTCCGGGGCTCGGCATTATGGTTAAGGGTTCGGGGCTAGGGCTTAGGGCTCAGCTTTAGGGTTCAGGGCTCGTCTTTAGGGTTTAGGGCTCCGGAATATTGTTTAGGGCTCGGCTCTAGGGTTTAGGGCCAGGTTTCCGGGGCTCGGCATTATGGTTTAGGGTTCGGGGCTAGGGCTTAGGGCTCAGCTTTAGGGTTCAGGGCTCGTCTTTAGGGTTTAGGGCTCCGGAATATTGTTTAGGGCTCGGTTCGAGGGTTTAGGGCCAGGTTTCCGGGGCTCGGCATTATGGTTAAGGGTTCGGGGCTAGGGCTTAGGGCTCAGCTTTAGGGTTCAGGGCTCGTCTTTAGGGTTTAGGGCTCCGGAATATTGTTTAGGGCTCGGCTCTAGGGTTTAGGGCCAGGTTTCCGGGGCTCGGCATTATGGTTAAGGGTTCGGGGCTAGGGCTTAGGGCTCAGCTTTAGGGTTCAGGGCTCGTCTTTAGGGTTTAGGGCTCCGGAATATTGTTTAGGGCTCGGTTCGAGGGTTTAGGGCCAGGTTTCCGGGGCTCGGCATTATGGTTAAGGGTTCGGGGCTAGGGCTTAGGGCTCAGCTTTAGGGTTCAGGGCTCGGCTTTAGGGTTTGGGGCTCCGGAATAGGGTTTAGGGCTTGGTTCTAGGGTTTAGGGCCAGGTTTCCGGTGCTCAGCATTAGGGTTTAGGGCTCGGGGCTAGGGCTTAGGGCTCAGCTTTAGGGTTCAGGGCTCGGCTTTAGGGTTTGGGGCTCCGGAATAGGGTTTAGGGCTTGGTTCTAGGGTTTAGGGCCAGGTTTCCGGTGCTCAGCATTAGGGTTTAGGGCTCGGGGCTAGGGCTTAGGGCTCAGCTTTAGGGTTTAGGGCTCGGCTTTAGGGTTTAGGTCTCCGGAATATTGTTTAGGGCTCGGCTCTAGGGTTTAGGGCCAGGTTTCCGGGGCTCGGCATTATGGTTTAGGGTTCGGGGCTAGGGCTTAGGGCTCAGCTTTAGGGTTCAGGGCTCGTCTTTAGGGTTTAGGGCTCCGGAATATTGTTTAGGGCTCGGTTCGAGGGTTTAGGGCCAGGTTTCCGGGGCTCGGCATTAGGGTTTAGGGCTCGGGGCTAGGGCTTAGGGCTCAGCTTTAGGGTTCAGGGCTCGTCTTTAGGGTTTAGGGCTCCGGAATATTGTTTAGGGCTCGGTTCGAGGGTTTAGGGCCAGGTTTCCGGGGCTCGGCATTATGGTTAAGGGTTCGGGGCTAGGGCTTAGGGCTCAGCTTTAGGGTTCAGGGCTCGTCTTTAGGGTTTAGGGCTCCGGAATATTGTTTAGGGCTCGGTTCGAGGGTTTAGGGCCAGGTTTCCGGGGCTCGGCATTATGGTTAAGGGTTCGGGGCTAGGGCTTAGGGCTCAGCTTTAGGGTTCAGGGCTCGTCTTTAGGGTTTAGGGCTCCGGAATATTGTTTAGGGCTCGGTTCGAGGGTTTAGGGCCAGGTTTCCGGGGCTCGGCATTATGGTTAAGGGTTCGGGGCTAGGGCTTAGGGCTCAGCTTTAGGGTTCAGGGCTCGTCTTTAGGGTTTAGGGCTCCGGAATATTGTTTAGGGCTCGGTTCGAGGGTTTAGGGCCAGGTTTCCGGGGCTCGGCATTATGGTTAAGGGTTCGGGGCTAGGGCTTAGGGCTCAGCTTTAGGGTTCAGGGCTCGTCTTTAGGGTTTAGGGCTCCGGAATATTGTTTAGGGCTCGGTTCGAGGGTTTAGGGCCAGGTTTCCGGGGCTCGGCATTAGGGTTTAGGGCTCGGGGCTAGGGCTTAGGGCTCAGCTTTAGGGTTCAGGGCTCGGCTTTAGGGTTTGGGGCTCCGGAATAGGGTTTAGGGCTTGGTTCTAGGGTTTAGGGCCAGGTTTCCGGTGCTCGGCATTAGGGTTTAGGGCTCGGGGCTAGGGCTTAGGGCTCAGCTTTAGGGTTTAGGGCTCGGCTTTAGGGTTTAGGTCTCCGGAATATTGTTTAGGGCTCGGCTCTAGGGTTTAGGGCCAGGTTTCCGGGGCTCGGCATTATGGTTAAGGGTTCGGGGCTAGGGCTTAGGGCTCAGCTTTAGGGTTCAGGGCTCGTCTTTAGGGTTTAGGGCTCCGGAATATTGTTTAGGGCTCGGTTCGAGGGTTTAGGGCCAGGTTTCCGGGGCTCGGCATTATGGTTAAGGGTTCGGGGCTAGGGCTTAGGGCTCAGCTTTAGGGTTCAGGGCTCGTCTTTAGGGTTTAGGGCTCCGGAATATTGTTTAGGGCTCGGTTCGAGGGTTTAGGGCCAGGTTTCCGGGGCTCGGCATTATGGTTAAGGGTTCGGGGCTAGGGCTTAGGGCTCAGCTTTAGGGTTCAGGGCTCGTCTTTAGGGTTTAGGGCTCCGGAATATTGTTTAGTGCTCGGTTCGAGGGTTTAGGGCCAGGTTTCCGGGGCTCGGCATTAGGGTTTAGGGCTCGGGGCTAGGGCTTAGGGCTCAGCTTTAGGGTTCAGGGCTCGTCTTTAGGGTTTAGGGCTCCGGAATATTGTTTAGGGCTCGGCTCTAGGGTTTAGGGCCAGGTTTCCGGGGCTCGGCATTATGGTTTAGGGTTCGGGGCTAGGGCTTAGGGCTCAGCTTTAGGGTTCAGGGCTCGGCTTTAGGGTTTGGGGCTCCGGAATAGGGTTTAGGGCTTGGTTCTAGGGTTTAGGGCCAGGTTTCCGGTGCTCAGCATTAGGGTTTAGGGCTCGGGGCTAGGGCTTAGGGCTCAGCTTTAGGGTTTAGGGCTCGGCTTTAGGGTTTAGGTCTCCGGAATATTGTTTAGGGCTCGGCTCTAGGGTTTAGGGCCAGGTTTCCGGGGCTCGGCATTAGGGTTTAGGGCTCGGGGCTAGGGCTTAGGGCTCAGCTTTAGGGTTCAGGGCTCGGCTTTAGGGTTTGGGGCTCCGGAATAGGGTTTAGGGCTTGGTTCTAGGGTTTAGGGCCAGGTTTCCGGGGCTCGGCATTATGGTTAAGGGTTCGGGGCTAGGGCTTAGGGCTCAGCTTTAGGGTTCAGGGCTCGTCTTTAGGGTTTAGGGCTCCGGAATATTGTTTAGGGCTCGGTTCGAGGGTTTAGGGCCAGGTTTCCGGGGCTCGGCATTATGGTTAAGGGTTCGGGGCTAGGGCTTAGGGCTCAGCTTTAGGGTTCAGGGCTCGTCTTTAGGGTTTAGGGCTCCGGAATATTGTTTAGGGCTCGGTTCGAGGGTTTAGGGCCAGGTTTCCGGGGCTCGGCATTAGGGTTTAGGGCTCGGGGCTAGGGCTTAGGGCTCAGCTTTAGGGTTCAGGGCTCGGCTTTAGGGTTTGGGGCTCCGGAATAGGGTTTAGGGCTTGGTTCTAGGGTTTAGGGCCAGGTTTCCGGTGCTCGGCATTAGGGTTTAGGGCTCGGGGCTAGGGCTTAGGGCTCAGCTTTAGGGTTTAGGGCTCGGCTTTAGGGTTTAGGTCTCCGGAATATTGTTTAGGGCTCGGCTCTAGGGTTTAGGGCCAGGTTTCCGGGGCTCGGCATTATGGTTAAGGGTTCGGGGCTAGGGCTTAGGGCTCAGCTTTAGGGTTCAGGGCTCGTCTTTAGGGTTTAGGGCTCCGGAATATTGTTTAGGGCTCGGTTCGAGGGTTTAGGGCCAGGTTTCCGGGGCTCGGCATTATGGTTAAGGGTTCGGGGCTAGGGCTTAGGGCTCAGCTTTAGGGTTCAGGGCTCGGCTTTAGGGTTTGGGGCTCCGGAATAGGGTTTAGGGCTTGGTTCTAGGGTTTAGGGCCAGGTTTCCGGTGCTCAGCATTAGGGTTTAGGGCTCGGGGCTAGGGCTTAGGGCTCAGCTTTAGGGTTCAGGGCTCGGCTTTAGGGTTTGGGGCTCCGGAATATTGTTTAGGGCTCGGTTCGAGGGTTTAGGGCCAGGTTTCCGGGGCTCGGCATTATGGTTAAGGGTTCGGGGCTAGGGCTTAGGGCTCAGCTTTAGGGTTCAGGGCTCGTCTTTAGGGTTTAGGGCTCCGGAATATTGTTTAGGGCTCGGTTCGAGGGTTTAGGGCCAGGTTTCCGGGGCTCGGCATTATGGTTAAGGGTTCGGGGCTAGGGCTTAGGGCTCAGCTTTAGGGTTCAGGGCTCGTCTTTAGGGTTTAGGGCTCCGGAATATTGTTTAGGGCTCGGTTCGAGGGTTTAGGGCCAGGTTTCCGGGGCTCGGCATTATGGTTTAGGGTTCGGGGCTAGGGCTTAGGGCTCAGCTTTAGGGTTCAGGGCTCGGCTTTAGGGTTTGGGGCTCCGGAATATTGTTTAGTGCTCGGTTCTAGGGTTTAGGGCCAGGTTTCCGGGGCTCGGCATTATGGTTTAGGGTTCGGGGCTAGGGCTTAGGGCTCAGCTTTAGGGTTTAGGGCTCGGCTTTAGGGTTTAGGGCTCCGGAATATTGTTTAGGGCTCGGCTCTAGGGTTTAGGGCCAGGTTTCCGGGGCTCGGCATTATGGTTTAGGGCTCGGGGCTAGGGCTTAGGGCTCAGCTTTAGGGTTTAGGGCTCGGCTTTAGGGTTTAGGTCTCCGGAATATTGTTTAGGGCTCGGCTCTAGGGTTTAGGGCCAGGTTTCCGGGGCTCGGCATTATGGTTTAGGGTTCGGGGCTAGGGCTTAGGGCTCAGCTTTAGGGTTTAGGGCTCGGCTTTAGGGTTTAGGTCTCCGGAATATTGTTTAGGGCTCGGCTCTAGGGTTTAGGGCCAGGTTTCCGGGGCTCGGCATTATGGTTAAGGGTTCGGGGCTAGGGCTTAGGGCTCAGCTTTAGGGTTCAGGGCTCGTCTTTAGGGTTTAGGGCTCCGGAATATTGTTTAGGGCTCGGTTCGAGGGTTTAGGGCCAGGTTTCCGGGGCTCGGCATTAGGGTTTAGGGCTCGGGGCTAGGGCTTAGGGCTCAGCTTTAGGGTTCAGGGCTCGGCTTTAGGGTTTGGGGCTCCGGAATAGGGTTTAGGGCTTGGTTCTAGGGTTTAGGGCCAGGTTTCCGGTGCTCAGCATTAGGGTTTAGGGCTCGGGGCTAGGGCTTAGGGCTCAGCTTTAGGGTTCAGGGCTCGGCTTTAGGGTTTGGGGCTCCGGAATAGGGTTTAGGGCTTGGTTCTAGGGTTTAGGGCCAGGTTTCCGGTGCTCAGCATTAGGGTTTAGGGCTCGGGGCTAGGGCTTAGGGCTCAGCTTTAGGGTTCAGGGCTCGGCTTTAGGGTTTGGGGCTCCGGAATAGGGTTTAGGGCTTGGTTCTAGGGTTTAGGGCCAGGTTTCCGGTGCTCAGCATTAGGGTTTAGGGCTCGGGGCTAGGGCTTAGGGCTCAGCTTTAGGGTTCAGGGCTCGGCTTTAGGGTTTGGGGCTCCGGAATATTGTTTAGGGCTCGGCTCTAGGGTTTAGGGCCAGGTTTCCGGGGCTCGGCATTATGGTTAAGGGTTCGGGGCTAGGGCTTAGGGCTCAGCTTTAGGGTTCAGGGCTCGGCTTTAGGGTTTGGGGCTCCGGAATAGGGTTTAGGGCTTGGTTCTAGGGTTTAGGGCCAGGTTTCCGGTGCTCAGCATTAGGGTTTAGGGCTCGGGGCTAGGGCTTAGGGCTCAGCTTTAGGGTTCAGGGCTCGTCTTTAGGGTTTAGGGCTCCGGAATATTGTTTAGGGCTCGGCTCTAGGGTTTAGGGCCAGGTTTCCGGGGCTCGGCATTATGGTTTAGGGTTCGGGGCTAGGGCTTAGGGCTCAGCTTTAGGGTTCAGGGCTCGTCTTTAGGGTTTAGGGCTCCGGAATATTGTTTAGGGCTCGGTTCGAGGGTTTAGGGCCAGGTTTCCGGGGCTCGGCATTATGGTTAAGGGTTCGGGGCTAGGGCTTAGGGCTCAGCTTTAGGGTTCAGGGCTCGTCTTTAGGGTTTAGGGCTCCGGAATATTGTTTAGGGCTCGGTTCGAGGGTTTAGGGCCAGGTTTCCGGGGCTCGGCATTATGGTTAAGGGTTCGGGGCTAGGGCTTAGGGCTCAGCTTTAGGGTTCAGGGCTCGTCTTTAGGGTTTAGGGCTCCGGAATATTGTTTAGGGCTCGGTTCGAGGGTTTAGGGCCAGGTTTCCGGGGCTCGGCATTATGGTTAAGGGTTCGGGGCTAGGGCTTAGGGCTCAGCTTTAGGGTTCAGGGCTCGTCTTTAGGGTTTAGGGCTCCGGAATATTGTTTAGGGCTCGGTTCGAGGGTTTAGGGCCAGGTTTCCGGGGCTCGGCATTATGGTTAAGGGTTCGGGGCTAGGGCTTAGGGCTCAGCTTTAGGGTTCAGGGCTCGTCTTTAGGGTTTAGGGCTCCGGAATATTGTTTAGGGCTCGGTTCGAGGGTTTAGGGCCAGGTTTCCGGGGCTCGGCATTATGGTTAAGGGTTCGGGGCTAGGGCTTAGGGCTCAGCTTTAGGGTTCAGGGCTCGTCTTTAGGGTTTAGGGCTCCGGAATATTGTTTAGGGCTCGGTTCGAGGGTTTAGGGCCAGGTTTCCGGGGCTCGGCATTATGGTTAAGGGTTCGGGGCTAGGGCTTAGGGCTCAGCTTTAGGGTTCAGGGCTCGTCTTTAGGGTTTAGGGCTCCGGAATATTGTTTAGGGCTCGGCTCTAGGGTTTAGGGCCAGGTTTCCGGGGCTCGGCATTATGGTTTAGGGTTCGGGGCTAGGGCTTAGGGCTCAGCTTTAGGGTTTAGGGCTCGTCTTTAGGGTTTAGGGCTCCGGAATATTGTTTAGGGCTCGGTTCGAGGGTTTAGGGCCAGGTTTCCGGGGCTCGGCATTAGGGTTTAGGGCTCGGGGCTAGGGCTTAGGGCTCAGCTTTAGGGTTCAGGGCTCGTCTTTAGGGTTTAGGGCTCCGGAATATTGTTTAGGGCTCGGTTCGAGGGTTTAGGGCCAGGTTTCCGGGGCTCGGCATTATGGTTAAGGGTTCGGGGCTAGGGCTTAGGGCTCAGCTTTAGGGTTCAGGGCTCGTCTTTAGGGTTTAGGGCTCCGGAATATTGTTTAGGGCTCGGCTCTAGGGTTTAGGGCCAGGTTTCCGGGGCTCGGCATTATGGTTTAGGGTTCGGGGCTAGGGCTTAGGGCTCAGCTTTAGGGTTCAGGGCTCGGCTTTAGGGTTTGGGGCTCCGGAATAGGGTTTAGGGCTTGGTTCTAGGGTTTAGGGCCAGGTTTCCGGTGCTCAGCATTAGGGTTTAGGGCTCGGGGCTAGGGCTTAGGGCTCAGCTTTAGGGTTCAGGGCTCGTCTTTAGGGTTTAGGGCTCCGGAATATTGTTTAGGGCTCGGCTCTAGGGTTTAGGGCCAGGTTTCCGGGGCTCGGCATTATGGTTAAGGGTTCGGGGCTAGGGCTTAGGGCTCAGCTTTAGGGTTCAGGGCTCGGCTTTAGGGTTTAGGGCTCCGGAATATTGTTTAGGGCTCGGCTCTAGGGTTTAGGGCCAGGTTTCCGGGGCTCGGCATTATGGTTTAGGGTTCGGGGCTAGGGCTTAGGGCTCAGCTTTAGGGTTCAGGGCTCGTCTTTAGGGTTTAGGGCTCCGGAATATTGTTTAGGGCTCGGCTCTAGGGTTTAGGGCCAGGTTTCCGGGGCTCGGCATTATGGTTTAGGGTTCGGGGCTAGGGCTTAGGGCTCAGCTTTAGGGTTCAGGGCTCGTCTTTAGGGTTTAGGGCTCCGGAATATTGTTTAGGGCTCGGCTCTAGGGTTTAGGGCCAGGTTTCCGGGGCTCGGCATTATGGTTAAGGGTTCGGGGCTAGGGCTTAGGGCTCAGCTTTAGGGTTCAGGGCTCGTCTTTAGGGTTTAGGGCTCCGGAATATTGTTTAGGGCTCGGTTCGAGGGTTTAGGGCCAGGTTTCCGGGGCTCGGCATTATGGTTAAGGGTTCGGGGCTAGGGCTTAGGGCTCAGCTTTAGGGTTCAGGGCTCGTCTTTAGGGTTTAGGGCTCCGGAATATTGTTTAGGGCTCGGTTCGAGGGTTTAGGGCCAGGTTTCCGGGGCTCGGCATTATGGTTAAGGGTTCGGGGCTAGGGCTTAGGGCTCAGCTTTAGGGTTCAGGGCTCGTCTTTAGGGTTTAGGGCTCCGGAATATTGTTTAGGGCTCGGTTCGAGGGTTTAGGGCCAGGTTTCCGGGGCTCGGCATTATGGTTTAGGGTTCGGGGCTAGGGCTTAGGGCTCAGCTTTAGGGTTCAGGGCTCGGCTTTAGGGTTTGGGGCTCCGGAATATTGTTTAGTGCTCGGTTCTAGGGTTTAGGGCCAGGTTTCCGGGGCTCGGCATTATGGTTTAGGGTTCGGGGCTAGGGCTTAGGGCTCAGCTTTAGGGTTTAGGGCTCGGCTTTAGGGTTTAGGGCTCCGGAATATTGTTTAGGGCTCGGCTCTAGGGTTTAGGGCCAGGTTTCCGGGGCTCGGCATTATGGTTTAGGGCTCGGGGCTAGGGCTTAGGGCTCAGCTTTAGGGTTTAGGGCTCGGCTTTAGGGTTTAGGTCTCCGGAATATTGTTTAGGGCTCGGCTCTAGGGTTTAGGGCCAGGTTTCCGGGGCTCGGCATTATGGTTTAGGGTTCGGGGCTAGGGCTTAGGGCTCAGCTTTAGGGTTCAGGGCTCGGCTTTAGGGTTTGGGGCTCCGGAATAGGGTTTAGGGCTTGGTTCTAGGGTTTAGGGCCAGGTTTCCGGGGCTCGGCATTATGGTTTAGGGTTCGGGGCTAGGGCTTAGGGCTCAGCTTTAGGGTTCAGGGCTCGTCTTTAGGGTTTAGGGCTCCGGAATATTGTTTAGGGCTCGGCTCTAGGGTTTAGGGCCAGGTTTCCGGGGCTCGGCATTATGGTTAAGGGTTCGGGGCTAGGGCTTAGGGCTCAGCTTTAGGGTTCAGGGCTCGTCTTTAGGGTTTAGGGCTCCGGAATATTGTTTAGGGCTCGGTTCGAGGGTTTAGGGCCAGGTTTCCGGGGCTCGGCATTATGGTTAAGGGTTCGGGGCTAGGGCTTAGGGCTCAGCTTTAGGGTTCAGGGCTCGTCTTTAGGGTTTAGGGCTCCGGAATATTGTTTAGGGCTCGGTTCGAGGGTTTAGGGCCAGGTTTCCGGGGCTCGGCATTAGGGTTTAGGGCTCGGGGCTAGGGCTTAGGGCTCAGCTTTAGGGTTCAGGGCTCGGCTTTAGGGTTTGGGGCTCCGGAATAGGGTTTAGGGCTTGGTTCTAGGGTTTAGGGCCAGGTTTCCGGTGCTCAGCATTAGGGTTTAGGGCTCGGGGCTAGGGCTTAGGGCTCAGCTTTAGGGTTCAGGGCTCGGCTTTAGGGTTTGGGGCTCCGGAATATTGTTTAGTGCTCGGTTCTAGGGTTTAGGGCCAGGTTTCCGGGGCTCGGCATTATGGTTTAGGGTTCGGGGCTAGGGCTTAGGGCTCAGCTTTAGGGTTCAGGGCTCGGCTTTAGGGTTTGGGGCTCCGGAATAGGGTTTAGGGCTTGGTTCTAGGGTTTAGGGCCAGGTTTCCGGTGCTCAGCATTAGGGTTTAGGGCTCGGGGCTAGGGCTTAGGGCTCAGCTTTAGGGTTTAGGGCTCGGCTTTAGGGTTTAGGTCTCCGGAATATTGTTTAGGGCTCGGCTCTAGGGTTTAGGGCCAGGTTTCCGGGGCTCGGCATTAGGGTTTAGGGCTCGGGGCTAGGGCTTAGGGCTCAGCTTTAGGGTTCAGGGCTCGTCTTTAGGGTTTAGGGCTCCGGAATATTGTTTAGGGCTCGGTTCGAGGGTTTAGGGCCAGGTTTCCGGGGCTCGGCATTATGGTTAAGGGTTCGGGGCTAGGGCTTAGGGCTCAGCTTTAGGGTTCAGGGCTCGTCTTTAGGGTTTAGGGCTCCGGAATATTGTTTAGGGCTCGGTTCGAGGGTTTAGGGCCAGGTTTCCGGGGCTCGGCATTATGGTTAAGGGTTCGGGGCTAGGGCTTAGGGCTCAGCTTTAGGGTTCAGGGCTCGTCTTTAGGGTTTAGGGCTCCGGAATATTGTTTAGGGCTCGGTTCGAGGGTTTAGGGCCAGGTTTCCGGGGCTCGGCATTATGGTTAAGGGTTCGGGGCTAGGGCTTAGGGCTCAGCTTTAGGGTTCAGGGCTCGTCTTTAGGGTTTAGGGCTCCGGAATATTGTTTAGGGCTCGGTTCGAGGGTTTAGGGCCAGGTTTCCGGGGCTCGGCATTATGGTTAAGGGTTCGGGGCTAGGGCTTAGGGCTCAGCTTTAGGGTTCAGGGCTCGTCTTTAGGGTTTAGGGCTCCGGAATATTGTTTAGGGCTCGGTTCGAGGGTTTAGGGCCAGGTTTCCGGGGCTCGGCATTATGGTTAAGGGTTCGGGGCTAGGGCTTAGGGCTCAGCTTTAGGGTTCAGGGCTCGTCTTTAGGGTTTAGGGCTCCGGAATATTGTTTAGGGCTCGGTTCGAGGGTTTAGGGCCAGGTTTCCGGGGCTCGGCATTATGGTTAAGGGTTCGGGGCTAGGGCTTAGGGCTCAGCTTTAGGGTTCAGGGCTCGTCTTTAGGGTTTAGGGCTCCGGAATATTGTTTAGGGCTCGGCTCTAGGGTTTAGGGCCAGGTTTCCGGGGCTCGGCATTATGGTTTAGGGTTCGGGGCTAGGGCTTAGGGCTCAGCTTTAGGGTTCAGGGCTCGTCTTTAGGGTTTAGGGCTCCGGAATATTGTTTAGGGCTCGGTTCGAGGGTTTAGGGCCAGGTTTCCGGGGCTCGGCATTATGGTTAAGGGTTCGGGGCTAGGGCTTAGGGCTCAGCTTTAGGGTTCAGGGCTCGTCTTTAGGGTTTAGGGCTCCGGAATATTGTTTAGGGCTCGGTTCGAGGGTTTAGGGCCAGGTTTCCGGGGCTCGGCATTATGGTTAAGGGTTCGGGGCTAGGGCTTAGGGCTCAGCTTTAGGGTTCAGGGCTCGTCTTTAGGGTTTAGGGCTCCGGAATATTGTTTAGGGCTCGGTTCGAGGGTTTAGGGCCAGGTTTCCGGGGCTCGGCATTATGGTTAAGGGTTCGGGGCTAGGGCTTAGGGCTCAGCTTTAGGGTTCAGGGCTCGGCTTTAGGGTTTAGGTCTCCGGAATATTGTTTAGTGCTCGGTTCTAGGGTTTAGGGCCAGGTTTCCGGGGCTCGGCATTATGGTTTAGGGTTCGGGGCTAGGGCTTAGGGCTCAGCTTTAGGGTTCAGGGCTCGGCTTTAGGGTTTAGGTCTCCGGAATATTGTTTAGTGCTCGGTTCTAGGGTTTAGGGCCAGGTTTCCGGGGCTCGGCATTATGGTTTAGGGTTCGGGGCTAGGGCTTAGGGCTCAGCTTTAGGGTTCAGGGCTCGTCTTTAGGGTTTAGGGCTCCGGAATATTGTTTAGGGCTCGGCTCTAGGGTTTAGGGCCAGGTTTCCGGGGCTCGGCATTATGGTTAAGGGTTCGGGGCTAGGGCTTAGGGCTCAGCTTTAGGGTTCAGGGCTCGTCTTTAGGGTTTAGGGCTCCGGAATATTGTTTAGGGCTCGGTTCGAGGGTTTAGGGCCAGGTTTCCGGGGCTCGGCATTATGGTTAAGGGTTCGGGGCTAGGGCTTAGGGCTCAGCTTTAGGGTTCAGGGCTCGTCTTTAGGGTTTAGGGCTCCGGAATATTGTTTAGGGCTCGGCTCTAGGGTTTAGGGCCAGGTTTCCGGGGCTCGGCATTATGGTTAAGGGTTCGGGGCTAGGGCTTAGGGCTCAGCTTTAGGGTTCAGGGCTCGTCTTTAGGGTTTAGGGCTCCGGAATATTGTTTAGGGCTCGGTTCGAGGGTTTAGGGCCAGGTTTCCGGGGCTCGGCATTATGGTTAAGGGTTCGGGGCTAGGGCTTAGGGCTCAGCTTTAGGGTTCAGGGCTCGTCTTTAGGGTTTAGGGCTCCGGAATATTGTTTAGGGCTCGGTTCGAGGGTTTAGGGCCAGGTTTCCGGGGCTCGGCATTATGGTTAAGGGTTCGGGGCTAGGGCTTAGGGCTCAGCTTTAGGGTTCAGGGCTCGTCTTTAGGGTTTAGGGCTCCGGAATATTGTTTAGGGCTCGGTTCGAGGGTTTAGGGCCAGGTTTCCGGGGCTCGGCATTATGGTTAAGGGTTCGGGGCTAGGGCTTAGGGCTCAGCTTTAGGGTTCAGGGCTCGTCTTTAGGGTTTAGGGCTCCGGAATATTGTTTAGGGCTCGGTTCGAGGGTTTAGGGCCAGGTTTCCGGGGCTCGGCATTATGGTTAAGGGTTCGGGGCTAGGGCTTAGGGCTCAGCTTTAGGGTTCAGGGCTCGTCTTTAGGGTTTAGGGCTCCGGAATATTGTTTAGGGCTCGGCTCTAGGGTTTAGGGCCAGGTTTCCGGGGCTCGGCATTATGGTTTAGGGTTCGGGGCTAGGGCTTAGGGCTCAGCTTTAGGGTTCAGGGCTCGTCTTTAGGGTTTAGGGCTCCGGAATATTGTTTAGGGCTCGGTTCGAGGGTTTAGGGCCAGGTTTCCGGGGCTCGGCATTATGGTTAAGGGTTCGGGGCTAGGGCTTAGGGCTCAGCTTTAGGGTTCAGGGCTCGTCTTTAGGGTTTAGGGCTCCGGAATATTGTTTAGGGCTCGGTTCGAGGGTTTAGGGCCAGGTTTCCGGGGCTCGGCATTATGGTTAAGGGTTCGGGGCTAGGGCTTAGGGCTCAGCTTTAGGGTTCAGGGCTCGTCTTTAGGGTTTAGGGCTCCGGAATATTGTTTAGGGCTCGGTTCGAGGGTTTAGGGCCAGGTTTCCGGGGCTCGGCATTATGGTTAAGGGTTCGGGGCTAGGGCTTAGGGCTCAGCTTTAGGGTTCAGGGCTCGTCTTTAGGGTTTAGGGCTCCGGAATATTGTTTAGGGCTCGGTTCGAGGGTTTAGGGCCAGGTTTCCGGGGCTCGGCATTAGGGTTAAGGGTTCGGGGCTAGGGCTTAGGGCTCAGCTTTAGGGTTCAGGGCTCGGCTTTAGGGTTTAGGTCTCCGGAATATTGTTTAGTGCTCGGTTCTAGGGTTTAGGGCCAGGTTTCCGGGGCTCGGCATTATGGTTTAGGGTTCGGGGCTAGGGCTTAGGGCTCAGCTTTAGGGTTCAGGGCTCGTCTTTAGGGTTTAGGGCTCCGGAATATTGTTTAGGGCTCGGCTCTAGGGTTTAGGGCCAGGTTTCCGGGGCTCGGCATTATGGTTAAGGGTTCGGGGCTAGGGCTTAGGGCTCAGCTTTAGGGTTCAGGGCTCGTCTTTAGGGTTTAGGGCTCCGGAATATTGTTTAGGGCTCGGTTCGAGGGTTTAGGGCCAGGTTTCCGGGGCTCGGCATTATGGTTAAGGGTTCGGGGCTAGGGCTTAGGGCTCAGCTTTAGGGTTCAGGGCTCGTCTTTAGGGTTTAGGGCTCCGGAATATTGTTTAGGGCTCGGTTCGAGGGTTTAGGGCCAGGTTTCCGGGGCTCGGCATTATGGTTAAGGGTTCGGGGCTAGGGCTTAGGGCTCAGCTTTAGGGTTCAGGGCTCGTCTTTAGGGTTTAGGGCTCCGGAATATTGTTTAGGGCTCGGCTCTAGGGTTTAGGGCCAGGTTTCCGGGGCTCGGCATTATGGTTAAGGGTTCGGGGCTAGGGCTTAGGGCTCAGCTTTAGGGTTCAGGGCTCGTCTTTAGGGTTTAGGGCTCCGGAATATTGTTTAGGGCTCGGTTCGAGGGTTTAGGGCCAGGTTTCCGGGGCTCGGCATTATGGTTAAGGGTTCGGGGCTAGGGCTTAGGGCTCAGCTTTAGGGTTCAGGGCTCGTCTTTAGGGTTTAGGGCTCCGGAATATTGTTTAGGGCTCGGTTCGAGGGTTTAGGGCCAGGTTTCCGGGGCTCGGCATTATGGTTAAGGGTTCGGGGCTAGGGCTTAGGGCTCAGCTTTAGGGTTCAGGGCTCGTCTTTAGGGTTTAGGGCTCCGGAATATTGTTTAGGGCTCGGTTCGAGGGTTTAGGGCCAGGTTTCCGGGGCTCGGCATTATGGTTAAGGGTTCGGGGCTAGGGCTTAGGGCTCAGCTTTAGGGTTCAGGGCTCGTCTTTAGGGTTTAGGGCTCCGGAATATTGTTTAGGGCTCGGTTCGAGGGTTTAGGGCCAGGTTTCCGGGGCTCGGCATTATGGTTAAGGGTTCGGGGCTAGGGCTTAGGGCTCAGCTTTAGGGTTCAGGGCTCGTCTTTAGGGTTTAGGGCTCCGGAATATTGTTTAGGGCTCGGTTCGAGGGTTTAGGGCCAGGTTTCCGGGGCTCGGCATTATGGTTAAGGGTTCGGGGCTAGGGCTTAGGGCTCAGCTTTAGGGTTCAGGGCTCGTCTTTAGGGTTTAGGGCTCCGGAATATTGTTTAGGGCTCGGTTCGAGGGTTTAGGGCCAGGTTTCCGGGGCTCGGCATTATGGTTAAGGGTTCGGGGCTAGGGCTTAGGGCTCAGCTTTAGGGTTCAGGGCTCGTCTTTAGGGTTTAGGGCTCCGGAATATTGTTTAGGGCTCGGTTCGAGGGTTTAGGGCCAGGTTTCCGGGGCTCGGCATTATGGTTAAGGGTTCGGGGCTAGGGCTTAGGGCTCAGCTTTAGGGTTCAGGGCTCGTCTTTAGGGTTTAGGGCTCCGGAATATTGTTTAGGGCTCGGTTCGAGGGTTTAGGGCCAGGTTTCCGGGGCTCGGCATTATGGTTAAGGGTTCGGGGCTAGGGCTTAGGGCTCAGCTTTAGGGTTCAGGGCTCGGCTTTAGGGTTTGGGGCTCCGGAATAGGGTTTAGGGCTTGGTTCTAGGGTTTAGGGCCAGGTTTCCGGGGCTCGGCATTATGGTTAAGGGTTCGGGGCTAGGGCTTAGGGCTCAGCTTTAGGGTTCAGGGCTCGTCTTTAGGGTTTAGGGCTCCGGAATATTGTTTAGGGCTCGGTTCGAGGGTTTAGGGCCAGGTTTCCGGGGCTCGGCATTATGGTTAAGGGTTCGGGGCTAGGGCTTAGGGCTCAGCTTTAGGGTTCAGGGCTCGTCTTTAGGGTTTAGGGCTCCGGAATATTGTTTAGGGCTCGGTTCGAGGGTTTAGGGCCAGGTTTCCGGGGCTCGGCATTATGGTTAAGGGTTCGGGGCTAGGGCTTAGGGCTCAGCTTTAGGGTTCAGGGCTCGTCTTTAGGGTTTAGGGCTCCGGAATATTGTTTAGGGCTCGGTTCGAGGGTTTAGGGCCAGGTTTCCGGGGCTCGGCATTATGGTTAAGGGTTCGGGGCTAGGGCTTAGGGCTCAGCTTTAGGGTTCAGGGCTCGTCTTTAGGGTTTAGGGCTCCGGAATATTGTTTAGGGCTCGGTTCGAGGGTTTAGGGCCAGGTTTCCGGGGCTCGGCATTATGGTTAAGGGTTCGGGGCTAGGGCTTAGGGCTCAGCTTTAGGGTTCAGGGCTCGTCTTTAGGGTTTAGGGCTCCGGAATATTGTTTAGGGCTCGGTTCGAGGGTTTAGGGCCAGGTTTCCGGGGCTCGGCATTATGGTTAAGGGTTCGGGGCTAGGGCTTAGGGCTCAGCTTTAGGGTTCAGGGCTCGTCTTTAGGGTTTAGGGCTCCGGAATATTGTTTAGGGCTCGGTTCGAGGGTTTAGGGCCAGGTTTCCGGGGCTCGGCATTATGGTTAAGGGTTCGGGGCTAGGGCTTAGGGCTCAGCTTTAGGGTTCAGGGCTCGTCTTTAGGGTTTAGGGCTCCGGAATATTGTTTAGGGCTCGGTTCGAGGGTTTAGGGCCAGGTTTCCGGGGCTCGGCATTAGGGTTTAGGGCTCGGGGCTAGGGCTTAGGGCTCAGCTTTAGGGTTCAGGGCTCGGCTTTAGGGTTTGGGGCTCCGGAATAGGGTTTAGGGCTTGGTTCTAGGGTTTAGGGCCAGGTTTCCGGTGCTCAGCATTAGGGTTTAGGGCTCGGGGCTAGGGCTTAGGGCTCAGCTTTAGGGTTTAGGGCTCGGCTTTAGGGTTTAGGTCTCCGGAATATTGTTTAGGGCTCGGCTCTAGGGTTTAGGGCCAGGTTTCCGGGGCTCGGCATTATGGTTTAGGGTTCGGGGCTAGGGCTTAGGGCTCAGCTTTAGGGTTCAGGGCTCGTCTTTAGGGTTTAGGGCTCCGGAATATTGTTTA
The DNA here is from genome assembly GCF_964204655.1 of Triturus cristatus. NCBI lineage: Eukaryota > Metazoa > Chordata > Amphibia > Caudata > Salamandridae > Triturus > Triturus cristatus. The sequence goes on from NW_028188424.1 coordinate 84,452, forward strand.
GGGCTCGGCTCTAGGGTTTAGGGCCAGGTTTCCGGGGCTCGGCATTATGGTTTAGGGTTCGGGGCTAGGGCTTAGGGCTCAGCTTTAGGGTTCAGGGCTCGGCTTTAGGGTTTGGGGCTCCGGAATAGGGTTTAGGGCTTGGTTCTAGGGTTTAGGGCCAGGTTTCCGGTGCTCAGCATTAGGGTTTAGGGCTCGGGGCTAGGGCTTAGGGCTCAGCTTTAGGGTTTAGGGCTCGGCTTTAGGGTTTAGGGCTCCGGAATATTGTTTAGGGCTCGGTTCGAGGGTTTAGGGCCAGGTTTCCGGGGCTCGGCATTATGGTTAAGGGTTCGGGGCTAGGGCTTAGGGCTCAGCTTTAGGGTTCAGGGCTCGTCTTTAGGGTTTAGGGCTCCGGAATATTGTTTAGGGCTCGGTTCGAGGGTTTAGGGCCAGGTTTCCGGGGCTCGGCATTATGGTTAAGGGTTCGGGGCTAGGGCTTAGGGCTCAGCTTTAGGGTTCAGGGCTCGTCTTTAGGGTTTAGGGCTCCGGAATATTGTTTAGGGCTCGGTTCGAGGGTTTAGGGCCAGGTTTCCGGGGCTCGGCATTATGGTTAAGGGTTCGGGGCTAGGGCTTAGGGCTCAGCTTTAGGGTTCAGGGCTCGTCTTTAGGGTTTAGGGCTCCGGAATATTGTTTAGGGCTCGGTTCGAGGGTTTAGGGCCAGGTTTCCGGGGCTCGGCATTATGGTTAAGGGTTCGGGGCTAGGGCTTAGGGCTCAGCTTTAGGGTTCAGGGCTCGTCTTTAGGGTTTAGGGCTCCGGAATATTGTTTAGGGCTCGGTTCGAGGGTTTAGGGCCAGGTTTCCGGGGCTCGGCATTATGGTTAAGGGTTCGGGGCTAGGGCTTAGGGCTCAGCTTTAGGGTTCAGGGCTCGTCTTTAGGGTTTAGGGCTCCGGAATATTGTTTAGGGCTCGGTTCGAGGGTTTAGGGCCAGGTTTCCGGGGCTCGGCATTATGGTTAAGGGTTCGGGGCTAGGGCTTAGGGCTCAGCTTTAGGGTTCAGGGCTCGTCTTTAGGGTTTAGGGCTCCGGAATATTGTTTAGGGCTCGGTTCGAGGGTTTAGGGCCAGGTTTCCGGGGCTCGGCATTAGGGTTTAGGGCTCGGGGCTAGGGCTTAGGGCTCAGCTTTAGGGTTCAGGGCTCGGCTTTAGGGTTTGGGGCTCCGGAATAGGGTTTAGGGCTTGGTTCTAGGGTTTAGGGCCAGGTTTCCGGTGCTCAGCATTAGGGTTTAGGGCTCGGGGCTAGGGCTTAGGGCTCAGCTTTAGGGTTTAGGGCTCGGCTTTAGGGTTTAGGTCTCCGGAATATTGTTTAGGGCTCGGCTCTAGGGTTTAGGGCCAGGTTTCCGGGGCTCGGCATTATGGTTTAGGGTTCGGGGCTAGGGCTTAGGGCTCAGCTTTAGGGTTCAGGGCTCGTCTTTAGGGTTTAGGGCTCCGGAATATTGTTTAGGGCTCGGCTCTAGGGTTTAGGGCCAGGTTTCCGGGGCTCGGCATTATGGTTTAGGGTTCGGGGCTAGGGCTTAGGGCTCAGCTTTAGGGTTCAGGGCTCGGCTTTAGGGTTTGGGGCTCCGGAATAGGGTTTAGGGCTTGGTTCTAGGGTTTAGGGCCAGGTTTCCGGTGCTCAGCATTAGGGTTTAGGGCTCGGGGCTAGGGCTTAGGGCTCAGCTTTAGGGTTTAGGGCTCGGCTTTAGGGTTTAGGGCTCCGGAATATTGTTTAGGGCTCGGTTCGAGGGTTTAGGGCCAGGTTTCCGGGGCTCGGCATTATGGTTAAGGGTTCGGGGCTAGGGCTTAGGGCTCAGCTTTAGGGTTCAGGGCTCGTCTTTAGGGTTTAGGGCTCCGGAATATTGTTTAGGGCTCGGTTCGAGGGTTTAGGGCCAGGTTTCCGGGGCTCGGCATTATGGTTAAGGGTTCGGGGCTAGGGCTTAGGGCTCAGCTTTAGGGTTCAGGGCTCGTCTTTAGGGTTTAGGGCTCCGGAATATTGTTTAGGGCTCGGTTCGAGGGTTTAGGGCCAGGTTTCCGGGGCTCGGCATTATGGTTAAGGGTTCGGGGCTAGGGCTTAGGGCTCAGCTTTAGGGTTCAGGGCTCGTCTTTAGGGTTTAGGGCTCCGGAATATTGTTTAGGGCTCGGTTCGAGGGTTTAGGGCCAGGTTTCCGGGGCTCGGCATTATGGTTAAGGGTTCGGGGCTAGGGCTTAGGGCTCAGCTTTAGGGTTCAGGGCTCGTCTTTAGGGTTTAGGGCTCCGGAATATTGTTTAGGGCTCGGTTCGAGGGTTTAGGGCCAGGTTTCCGGGGCTCGGCATTATGGTTTAGGGTTCGGGGCTAGGGCTTAGGGCTCAGCTTTAGGGTTCAGGGCTCGGCTTTAGGGTTTGGGGCTCCGGAATATTGTTTAGTGCTCGGTTCTAGGGTTTAGGGCCAGGTTTCCGGGGCTCGGCATTATGGTTTAGGGTTCGGGGCTAGGGCTTAGGGCTCAGCTTTAGGGTTCAGGGCTCGGCTTTAGGGTTTGGGGCTCCGGAATAGGGTTTAGGGCTTGGTTCTAGGGTTTAGGGCCAGGTTTCCGGTGCTCAGCATTAGGGTTTAGGGCTCGGGGCTAGGGCTTAGGGCTCAGCTTTAGGGTTCAGGGCTCGGCTTTAGGGTTTGGGGCTCCGGAATAGGGTTTAGGGCTTGGTTCTAGGGTTTAGGGCCAGGTTTCCGGTGCTCAGCATTAGGGTTTAGGGCTCGGGGCTAGGGCTTAGGGCTCAGCTTTAGGGTTCAGGGCTCGGCTTTAGGGTTTGGGGCTCCGGAATAGGGTTTAGGGCTTGGTTCTAGGGTTTAGGGCCAGGTTTCCGGTGCTCAGCATTAGGGTTTAGGGCTCGGGGCTAGGGCTTAGGGCTCAGCTTTAGGGTTTAGGGCTCGGCTTTAGGGTTTAGGTCTCCGGAATATTGTTTAGGGCTCGGCTCTAGGGTTTAGGGCCAGGTTTCCGGGGCTCGGCATTATGGTTTAGGGTTCGGGGCTAGGGCTTAGGGCTCAGCTTTAGGGTTCAGGGCTCGTCTTTAGGGTTTAGGGCTCCGGAATATTGTTTAGGGCTCGGTTCGAGGGTTTAGGGCCAGGTTTCCGGGGCTCGGCATTATGGTTAAGGGTTCGGGGCTAGGGCTTAGGGCTCAGCTTTAGGGTTCAGGGCTCGTCTTTAGGGTTTAGGGCTCCGGAATATTGTTTAGGGCTCGGCTCTAGGGTTTAGGGCCAGGTTTCCGGGGCTCGGCATTATGGTTTAGGGTTCGGGGCTAGGGCTTAGGGCTCAGCTTTAGGGTTCAGGGCTCGTCTTTAGGGTTTAGGGCTCCGGAATATTGTTTAGGGCTCGGTTCGAGGGTTTAGGGCCAGGTTTCCGGGGCTCGGCATTATGGTTAAGGGTTCGGGGCTAGGGCTTAGGGCTCAGCTTTAGGGTTCAGGGCTCGTCTTTAGGGTTTAGGGCTCCGGAATATTGTTTAGGGCTCGGCTCTAGGGTTTAGGGCCAGGTTTCCGGGGCTCGGCATTATGGTTAAGGGTTCGGGGCTAGGGCTTAGGGCTCAGCTTTAGGGTTCAGGGCTCGTCTTTAGGGTTTAGGGCTCCGGAATATTGTTTAGGGCTCGGTTCGAGGGTTTAGGGCCAGGTTTCCGGGGCTCGGCATTATGGTTAAGGGTTCGGGGCTAGGGCTTAGGGCTCAGCTTTAGGGTTCAGGGCTCGTCTTTAGGGTTTAGGGCTCCGGAATATTGTTTAGGGCTCGGTTCGAGGGTTTAGGGCCAGGTTTCCGGGGCTCGGCATTAGGGTTTAGGGCTCGGGGCTAGGGCTTAGGGCTCAGCTTTAGGGTTCAGGGCTCGGCTTTAGGGTTTAGGGCTCCGGAATATTGTTTAGGGCTCGGTTCGAGGGTTTAGGGCCAGGTTTCCGGGGCTCGGCATTATGGTTAAGGGTTCGGGGCTAGGGCTTAGGGCTCAGCTTTAGGGTTCAGGGCTCGTCTTTAGGGTTTAGGGCTCCGGAATATTGTTTAGGGCTCGGTTCGAGGGTTTAGGGCCAGGTTTCCGGGGCTCGGCATTATGGTTAAGGGTTCGGGGCTAGGGCTTAGGGCTCAGCTTTAGGGTTCAGGGCTCGTCTTTAGGGTTTAGGGCTCCGGAATATTGTTTAGGGCTCGGTTCGAGGGTTTAGGGCCAGGTTTCCGGGGCTCGGCATTATGGTTAAGGGTTCGGGGCTAGGGCTTAGGGCTCAGCTTTAGGGTTCAGGGCTCGTCTTTAGGGTTTAGGGCTCCGGAATATTGTTTAGGGCTCGGTTCGAGGGTTTAGGGCCAGGTTTCCGGGGCTCGGCATTATGGTTAAGGGTTCGGGGCTAGGGCTTAGGGCTCAGCTTTAGGGTTCAGGGCTCGGCTTTAGGGTTTAGGTCTCCGGAATATTGTTTAGTGCTCGGTTCTAGGGTTTAGGGCCAGGTTTCCGGGGCTCGGCATTATGGTTTAGGGTTCGGGGCTAGGGCTTAGGGCTCAGCTTTAGGGTTCAGGGCTCGGCTTTAGGGTTTAGGTCTCCGGAATATTGTTTAGTGCTCGGTTCTAGGGTTTAGGGCCAGGTTTCCGGGGCTCGGCATTATGGTTTAGGGTTCGGGGCTAGGGCTTAGGGCTCAGCTTTAGGGTTCAGGGCTCGTCTTTAGGGTTTAGGGCTCCGGAATATTGTTTAGGGCTCGGTTCGAGGGTTTAGGGCCAGGTTTCCGGGGCTCGGCATTATGGTTTAGGGTTCGGGGCTAGGGCTTAGGGCTCAGCTTTAGGGTTCAGGGCTCGTCTTTAGGGTTTAGGGCTCCGGAATATTGTTTAGGGCTCGGCTCTAGGGTTTAGGGCCAGGTTTCCGGGGCTCGGCATTATGGTTAAGGGTTCGGGGCTAGGGCTTAGGGCTCAGCTTTAGGGTTCAGGGCTCGGCTTTAGGGTTTGGGGCTCCGGAATATTGTTTAGTGCTCGGTTCTAGGGTTTAGGGCCAGGTTTCCGGGGCTCGGCATTATGGTTTAGGGTTCGGGGCTAGGGCTTAGGGCTCAGCTTTAGGGTTCAGGGCTCGGCTTTAGGGTTTGGGGCTCCGGAATATTGTTTAGGGCTCGGCTCTAGGGTTTAGGGCCAGGTTTCCGGGGCTCGGCATTATGGTTAAGGGTTCGGGGCTAGGGCTTAGGGCTCAGCTTTAGGGTTCAGGGCTCGGCTTTAGGGTTTGGGGCTCCGGAATAGGGTTTAGGGCTTGGTTCTAGGGTTTAGGGCCAGGTTTCCGGTGCTCGGCATTATGGTTAAGGGTTCGGGGCTAGGGCTTAGGGCTCAGCTTTAGGGTTCAGGGCTCGTCTTTAGGGTTTAGGGCTCCGGAATATTGTTTAGGGCTCGGTTCGAGGGTTTAGGGCCAGGTTTCCGGGGCTCGGCATTATGGTTAAGGGTTCGGGGCTAGGGCTTAGGGCTCAGCTTTAGGGTTCAGGGCTCGTCTTTAGGGTTTAGGGCTCCGGAATATTGTTTAGGGCTCGGTTCGAGGGTTTAGGGCCAGGTTTCCGGGGCTCGGCATTATGGTTAAGGGTTCGGGGCTAGGGCTTAGGGCTCAGCTTTAGGGTTCAGGGCTCGTCTTTAGGGTTTAGGGCTCCGGAATATTGTTTAGGGCTCGGTTCGAGGGTTTAGGGCCAGGTTTCCGGGGCTCGGCATTATGGTTAAGGGTTCGGGGCTAGGGCTTAGGGCTCAGCTTTAGGGTTCAGGGCTCGTCTTTAGGGTTTAGGGCTCCGGAATATTGTTTAGGGCTCGGTTCGAGGGTTTAGGGCCAGGTTTCCGGGGCTCGGCATTATGGTTAAGGGTTCGGGGCTAGGGCTTAGGGCTCAGCTTTAGGGTTCAGGGCTCGTCTTTAGGGTTTAGGGCTCCGGAATATTGTTTAGGGCTCGGTTCGAGGGTTTAGGGCCAGGTTTCCGGGGCTCGGCATTATGGTTAAGGGTTCGGGGCTAGGGCTTAGGGCTCAGCTTTAGGGTTCAGGGCTCGTCTTTAGGGTTTAGGGCTCCGGAATATTGTTTAGGGCTCGGCTCTAGGGTTTAGGGCCAGGTTTCCGGGGCTCGGCATTATGGTTTAGGGTTCGGGGCTAGGGCTTAGGGCTCAGCTTTAGGGTTCAGGGCTCGTCTTTAGGGTTTAGGGCTCCGGAATATTGTTTAGGGCTCGGTTCGAGGGTTTAGGGCCAGGTTTCCGGGGCTCGGCATTATGGTTAAGGGTTCGGGGCTAGGGCTTAGGGCTCAGCTTTAGGGTTCAGGGCTCGTCTTTAGGGTTTAGGGCTCCGGAATATTGTTTAGGGCTCGGTTCGAGGGTTTAGGGCCAGGTTTCCGGGGCTCGGCATTATGGTTTAGGGTTCGGGGCTAGGGCTTAGGGCTCAGCTTTAGGGTTCAGGGCTCGTCTTTAGGGTTTAGGGCTCCGGAATATTGTTTAGGGCTCGGCTCTAGGGTTTAGGGCCAGGTTTCCGGGGCTCGGCATTATGGTTTAGGGTTCGGGGCTAGGGCTTAGGGCTCAGCTTTAGGGTTCAGGGCTCGTCTTTAGGGTTTAGGGCTCCGGAATATTGTTTAGGGCTCGGTTCGAGGGTTTAGGGCCAGGTTTCCGGGGCTCGGCATTATGGTTAAGGGTTCGGGGCTAGGGCTTAGGGCTCAGCTTTAGGGTTCAGGGCTCGTCTTTAGGGTTTAGGGCTCCGGAATATTGTTTAGGGCTCGGTTCGAGGGTTTAGGGCCAGGTTTCCGGGGCTCGGCATTAGGGTTTAGGGCTCGGGGCTAGGGCTTAGGGCTCAGCTTTAGGGTTCAGGGCTCGGCTTTAGGGTTTGGGGCTCCGGAATAGGGTTTAGGGCTTGGTTCTAGGGTTTAGGGCCAGGTTTCCGGTGCTCGGCATTAGGGTTTAGGGCTCGGGGCTAGGGCTTAGGGCTCAGCTTTAGGGTTCAGGGCTCGGCTTTAGGGTTTGGGGCTCCGGAATAGGGTTTAGGGCTTGGTTCTAGGGTTTAGGGCCAGGTTTCCGGTGCTCAGCATTAGGGTTTAGGGCTCGGGGCTAGGGCTTAGGGCTCAGCTTTAGGGTTTAGGGCTCGGCTTTAGGGTTTAGGTCTCCGGAATATTGTTTAGGGCTCGGCTCTAGGGTTTAGGGCCAGGTTTCCGGTGCTCAGCATTAGGGTTTAGGGCTCGGGGCTAGGGCTTAGGGCTCAGCTTTAGGGTTCAGGGCTCGTCTTTAGGGTTTAGGGCTCCGGAATATTGTTTAGGGCTCGGTTCGAGGGTTTAGGGCCAGGTTTCCGGGGCTCGGCATTATGGTTAAGGGTTCGGGGCTAGGGCTTAGGGCTCAGCTTTAGGGTTCAGGGCTCGTCTTTAGGGTTTAGGGCTCCGGAATATTGTTTAGGGCTCGGTTCGAGGGTTTAGGGCCAGGTTTCCGGGGCTCGGCATTATGGTTAAGGGTTCGGGGCTAGGGCTTAGGGCTCAGCTTTAGGGTTCAGGGCTCGTCTTTAGGGTTTAGGGCTCCGGAATATTGTTTAGGGCTCGGTTCGAGGGTTTAGGGCCAGGTTTCCGGGGCTCGGCATTAGGGTTTAGGGCTCGGGGCTAGGGCTTAGGGCTCAGCTTTAGGGTTCAGGGCTCGTCTTTAGGGTTTAGGGCTCCGGAATATTGTTTAGGGCTCGGCTCTAGGGTTTAGGGCCAGGTTTCCGGGGCTCGGCATTATGGTTTAGGGTTCGGGGCTAGGGCTTAGGGCTCAGCTTTAGGGTTCAGGGCTCGGCTTTAGGGTTTGGGGCTCCGGAATAGGGTTTAGGGCTTGGTTCTAGGGTTTAGGGCCAGGTTTCCGGTGCTCAGCATTAGGGTTTAGGGCTCGGGGCTAGGGCTTAGGGCTCAGCTTTAGGGTTCAGGGCTCGGCTTTAGGGTTTGGGGCTCCGGAATATTGTTTAGGGCTCGGCTCTAGGGTTTAGGGCCAGGTTTCCGGGGCTCGGCATTATGGTTAAGGGTTCGGGGCTAGGGCTTAGGGCTCAGCTTTAGGGTTCAGGGCTCGGCTTTAGGGTTTAGGTCTCCGGAATATTGTTTAGGGCTCGGCTCTAGGGTTTAGGGCCAGGTTTCCGGGGCTCGGCATTATGGTTAAGGGTTCGGGGCTAGGGCTTAGGGCTCAGCTTTAGGGTTCAGGGCTCGTCTTTAGGGTTTAGGGCTCCGGAATATTGTTTAGGGCTCGGTTCGAGGGTTTAGGGCCAGGTTTCCGGGGCTCGGCATTATGGTTAAGGGTTCGGGGCTAGGGCTTAGGGCTCAGCTTTAGGGTTCAGGGCTCGTCTTTAGGGTTTAGGGCTCCGGAATATTGTTTAGGGCTCGGTTCGAGGGTTTAGGGCCAGGTTTCCGGGGCTCGGCATTAGGGTTTAGGGCTCGGGGCTAGGGCTTAGGGCTCAGCTTTAGGGTTCAGGGCTCGTCTTTAGGGTTTAGGGCTCCGGAATATTGTTTAGGGCTCGGCTCTAGGGTTTAGGGCCAGGTTTCCGGGGCTCGGCATTATGGTTTAGGGTTCGGGGCTAGGGCTTAGGGCTCAGCTTTAGGGTTCAGGGCTCGTCTTTAGGGTTTAGGGCTCCGGAATATTGTTTAGGGCTCGGTTCGAGGGTTTAGGGCCAGGTTTCCGGGGCTCGGCATTATGGTTAAGGGTTCGGGGCTAGGGCTTAGGGCTCAGCTTTAGGGTTCAGGGCTCGTCTTTAGGGTTTAGGGCTCCGGAATATTGTTTAGGGCTCGGTTCGAGGGTTTAGGGCCAGGTTTCCGGGGCTCGGCATTATGGTTAAGGGTTCGGGGCTAGGGCTTAGGGCTCAGCTTTAGGGTTCAGGGCTCGTCTTTAGGGTTTAGGGCTCCGGAATATTGTTTAGGGCTCGGTTCGAGGGTTTAGGGCCAGGTTTCCGGGGCTCGGCATTATGGTTAAGGGTTCGGGGCTAGGGCTTAGGGCTCAGCTTTAGGGTTCAGGGCTCGTCTTTAGGGTTTAGGGCTCCGGAATATTGTTTAGGGCTCGGTTCGAGGGTTTAGGGCCAGGTTTCCGGGGCTCGGCATTATGGTTAAGGGTTCGGGGCTAGGGCTTAGGGCTCAGCTTTAGGGTTCAGGGCTCGTCTTTAGGGTTTAGGGCTCCGGAATATTGTTTAGGGCTCGGCTCTAGGGTTTAGGGCCAGGTTTCCGGGGCTCGGCATTATGGTTTAGGGTTCGGGGCTAGGGCTTAGGGCTCAGCTTTAGGGTTCAGGGCTCGTCTTTAGGGTTTAGGGCTCCGGAATATTGTTTAGGGCTCGGTTCGAGGGTTTAGGGCCAGGTTTCCGGGGCTCGGCATTATGGTTAAGGGTTCGGGGCTAGGGCTTAGGGCTCAGCTTTAGGGTTCAGGGCTCGTCTTTAGGGTTTAGGGCTCCGGAATATTGTTTAGGGCTCGGTTCGAGGGTTTAGGGCCAGGTTTCCGGGGCTCGGCATTATGGTTTAGGGTTCGGGGCTAGGGCTTAGGGCTCAGCTTTAGGGTTCAGGGCTCGTCTTTAGGGTTTAGGGCTCCGGAATATTGTTTAGGGCTCGGCTCTAGGGTTTAGGGCCAGGTTTCCGGGGCTCGGCATTATGGTTTAGGGTTCGGGGCTAGGGCTTAGGGCTCAGCTTTAGGGTTCAGGGCTCGTCTTTAGGGTTTAGGGCTCCGGAATATTGTTTAGGGCTCGGTTCGAGGGTTTAGGGCCAGGTTTCCGGGGCTCGGCATTATGGTTAAGGGTTCGGGGCTAGGGCTTAGGGCTCAGCTTTAGGGTTCAGGGCTCGTCTTTAGGGTTTAGGGCTCCGGAATATTGTTTAGGGCTCGGTTCGAGGGTTTAGGGCCAGGTTTCCGGGGCTCGGCATTAGGGTTTAGGGCTCGGGGCTAGGGCTTAGGGCTCAGCTTTAGGGTTCAGGGCTCGTCTTTAGGGTTTAGGGCTCCGGAATATTGTTTAGGGCTCGGCTCTAGGGTTTAGGGCCAGGTTTCCGGGGCTCGGCATTATGGTTTAGGGTTCGGGGCTAGGGCTTAGGGCTCAGCTTTAGGGTTCAGGGCTCGGCTTTAGGGTTTGGGGCTCCGGAATAGGGTTTAGGGCTTGGTTCTAGGGTTTAGGGCCAGGTTTCCGGTGCTCAGCATTAGGGTTTAGGGCTCGGGGCTAGGGCTTAGGGCTCAGCTTTAGGGTTCAGGGCTCGGCTTTAGGGTTTGGGGCTCCGGAATATTGTTTAGGGCTCGGCTCTAGGGTTTAGGGCCAGGTTTCCGGGGCTCGGCATTATGGTTAAGGGTTCGGGGCTAGGGCTTAGGGCTCAGCTTTAGGGTTCAGGGCTCGGCTTTAGGGTTTAGGTCTCCGGAATATTGTTTAGGGCTCGGCTCTAGGGTTTAGGGCCAGGTTTCCGGGGCTCGGCATTATGGTTAAGGGTTCGGGGCTAGGGCTTAGGGCTCAGCTTTAGGGTTCAGGGCTCGTCTTTAGGGTTTAGGGCTCCGGAATATTGTTTAGGGCTCGGTTCGAGGGTTTAGGGCCAGGTTTCCGGGGCTCGGCATTATGGTTAAGGGTTCGGGGCTAGGGCTTAGGGCTCAGCTTTAGGGTTCAGGGCTCGTCTTTAGGGTTTAGGGCTCCGGAATATTGTTTAGGGCTCGGTTCGAGGGTTTAGGGCCAGGTTTCCGGGGCTCGGCATTATGGTTAAGGGTTCGGGGCTAGGGCTTAGGGCTCAGCTTTAGGGTTCAGGGCTCGTCTTTAGGGTTTAGGGCTCCGGAATATTGTTTAGGGCTCGGTTCGAGGGTTTAGGGCCAGGTTTCCGGGGCTCGGCATTAGGGTTTAGGGTTCGGGGCTAGGGCTTAGGGCTCAGCTTTAGGGTTCAGGGCTCGTCTTTAGGGTTTAGGGCTCCGGAATATTGTTTAGGGCTCGGTTCGAGGGTTTAGGGCCAGGTTTCCGGGGCTCGGCATTAGGGTTTAGGGCTCGGGGCTAGGGCTTAGGGCTCAGCTTTAGGGTTCAGGGCTCGGCTTTAGGGTTTAGGGCTCCGGAATATTGTTTAGGGCTCGGTTCGAGGGTTTAGGGCCAGGTTTCCGGGGCTCGGCATTATGGTTAAGGGTTCGGGGCTAGGGCTTAGGGCTCAGCTTTAGGGTTCAGGGCTCGTCTTTAGGGTTTAGGGCTCCGGAATATTGTTTAGGGCTCGGTTCGAGGGTTTAGGGCCAGGTTTCCGGGGCTCGGCATTATGGTTAAGGGTTCGGGGCTAGGGCTTAGGGCTCAGCTTTAGGGTTCAGGGCTCGTCTTTAGGGTTTAGGGCTCCGGAATATTGTTTAGGGCTCGGTTCGAGGGTTTAGGGCCAGGTTTCCGGGGCTCGGCATTATGGTTAAGGGTTCGGGGCTAGGGCTTAGGGCTCAGCTTTAGGGTTCAGGGCTCGTCTTTAGGGTTTAGGGCTCCGGAATATTGTTTAGGGCTCGGTTCGAGGGTTTAGGGCCAGGTTTCCGGGGCTCGGCATTATGGTTAAGGGTTCGGGGCTAGGGCTTAGGGCTCAGCTTTAGGGTTCAGGGCTCGGCTTTAGGGTTTAGGTCTCCGGAATATTGTTTAGTGCTCGGTTCTAGGGTTTAGGGCCAGGTTTCCGGGGCTCGGCATTATGGTTTAGGGTTCGGGGCTAGGGCTTAGGGCTCAGCTTTAGGGTTCAGGGCTCGGCTTTAGGGTTTAGGTCTCCGGAATATTGTTTAGGGCTCGGCTCTAGGGTTTAGGGCCAGGTTTCCGGGGCTCGGCATTATGGTTAAGGGTTCGGGGCTAGGGCTTAGGGCTCAGCTTTAGGGTTCAGGGCTCGTCTTTAGGGTTTAGGGCTCCGGAATATTGTTTAGGGCTCGGTTCGAGGGTTTAGGGCCAGGTTTCCGGGGCTCGGCATTATGGTTAAGGGTTCGGGGCTAGGGCTTAGGGCTCAGCTTTAGGGTTCAGGGCTCGTCTTTAGGGTTTAGGGCTCCGGAATATTGTTTAGGGCTCGGCTCTAGGGTTTAGGGCCAGGTTTCCGGGGCTCGGCATTATGGTTTAGGGTTCGGGGCTAGGGCTTAGGGCTCAGCTTTAGGGTTCAGGGCTCGTCTTTAGGGTTTAGGGCTCCGGAATATTGTTTAGGGCTCGGTTCGAGGGTTTAGGGCCAGGTTTCCGGGGCTCGGCATTATGGTTAAGGGTTCGGGGCTAGGGCTTAGGGCTCAGCTTTAGGGTTCAGGGCTCGTCTTTAGGGTTTAGGGCTCCGGAATATTGTTTAGGGCTCGGTTCGAGGGTTTAGGGCCAGGTTTCCGGGGCTCGGCATTATGGTTAAGGGTTCGGGGCTAGGGCTTAGGGCTCAGCTTTAGGGTTCAGGGCTCGTCTTTAGGGTTTAGGGCTCCGGAATATTGTTTAGGGCTCGGTTCGAGGGTTTAGGGCCAGGTTTCCGGGGCTCGGCATTATGGTTAAGGGTTCGGGGCTAGGGCTTAGGGCTCAGCTTTAGGGTTCAGGGCTCGTCTTTAGGGTTTAGGGCTCCGGAATATTGTTTAGGGCTCGGTTCGAGGGTTTAGGGCCAGGTTTCCGGGGCTCGGCATTATGGTTAAGGGTTCGGGGCTAGGGCTTAGGGCTCAGCTTTAGGGTTCAGGGCTCGGCTTTAGGGTTTGGGGCTCCGGAATAGGGTTTAGGGCTTGGTTCTAGGGTTTAGGGCCAGGTTTCCGGTGCTCAGCATTAGGGTTTAGGGCTCGGGGCTAGGGCTTAGGGCTCAGCTTTAGGGTTCAGGGCTCGGCTTTAGGGTTTGGGGCTCCGGAATAGGGTTTAGGGCTTGGTTCTAGGGTTTAGGGCCAGGTTTCCGGTGCTCAGCATTAGGGTTTAGGGCTCGGGGCTAGGGCTTAGGGCTCAGCTTTAGGGTTTAGGGCTCGGCTTTAGGGTTTAGGTCTCCGGAATATTGTTTAGGGCTCGGCTCTAGGGTTTAGGGCCAGGTTTCCGGGGCTCGGCATTATGGTTTAGGGTTCGGGGCTAGGGCTTAGGGCTCAGCTTTAGGGTTCAGGGCTCGGCTTTAGGGTTTAGGTCTCCGGAATATTGTTTAGTGCTCGGTTCTAGGGTTTAGGGCCAGGTTTCCGGGGCTCGGCATTATGGTTTAGGGTTCGGGGCTAGGGCTTAGGGCTCAGCTTTAGGGTTCAGGGCTCGGCTTTAGGGTTTGGGGCTCCGGAATAGGGTTTAGGGCTTGGTTCTAGGGTTTAGGGCCAGGTTTCCGGTGCTCAGCATTAGGGTTTAGGGCTCGGGGCTAGGGCTTAGGGCTCAGCTTTAGGGTTCAGGGCTCGTCTTTAGGGTTTAGGGCTCCGGAATATTGTTTAGGGCTCGGCTCTAGGGTTTAGGGCCAGGTTTCCGGGGCTCGGCATTATGGTTAAGGGTTCGGGGCTAGGGCTTAGGGCTCAGCTTTAGGGTTCAGGGCTCGTCTTTAGGGTTTAGGGCTCCGGAATATTGTTTAGGGCTCGGTTCGAGGGTTTAGGGCCAGGTTTCCGGGGCTCGGCATTATGGTTAAGGGTTCGGGGCTAGGGCTTAGGGCTCAGCTTTAGGGTTCAGGGCTCGGCTTTAGGGTTTGGGGCTCCGGAATAGGGTTTAGGGCTTGGTTCTAGGGTTTAGGGCCAGGTTTCCGGTGCTCAGCATTAGGGTTTAGGGCTCGGGGCTAGGGCTTAGGGCTCAGCTTTAGGGTTCAGGGCTCGTCTTTAGGGTTTAGGGCTCCGGAATATTGTTTAGGGCTCGGCTCTAGGGTTTAGGGCCAGGTTTCCGGGGCTCGGCATTATGGTTTAGGGTTCGGGGCTAGGGCTTAGGGCTCAGCTTTAGGGTTTAGGGCTCGGCTTTAGGGTTTAGGTCTCCGGAATATTGTTTAGGGCTCGGCTCTAGGGTTTAGGGCCAGGTTTCCGGGGCTCGGCATTATGGTTAAGGGTTCGGGGCTAGGGCTTAGGGCTCAGCTTTAGGGTTCAGGGCTCGTCTTTAGGGTTTAGGGCTCCGGAATATTGTTTAGGGCTCGGTTCGAGGGTTTAGGGCCAGGTTTCCGGGGCTCGGCATTAGGGTTTAGGGCTCGGGGCTAGGGCTTAGGGCTCAGCTTTAGGGTTCAGGGCTCGGCTTTAGGGTTTGGGGCTCCGGAATAGGGTTTAGGGCTTGGTTCTAGGGTTTAGGGCCAGGTTTCCGGGGCTCGGCATTATGGTTTAGGGTTCGGGGCTAGGGCTTAGGGCTCAGCTTTAGGGTTCAGGGCTCGGCTTTAGGGTTTGGGGCTCCGGAATAGGGTTTAGGGCTTGGTTCTAGGGTTTAGGGCCAGGTTTCCGGTGCTCAGCATTAGGGTTTAGGGCTCGGGGCTAGGGCTTAGGGCTCAGCTTTAGGGTTCAGGGCTCGTCTTTAGGGTTTAGGGCTCCGGAATATTGTTTAGGGCTCGGCTCTAGGGTTTAGGGCCAGGTTTCCGGGGCTCGGCATTATGGTTAAGGGTTCGGGGCTAGGGCTTAGGGCTCAGCTTTAGGGTTCAGGGCTCGTCTTTAGGGTTTAGGGCTCCGGAATATTGTTTAGGGCTCGGTTCGAGGGTTTAGGGCCAGGTTTCCGGGGCTCGGCATTATGGTTAAGGGTTCGGGGCTAGGGCTTAGGGCTCAGCTTTAGGGTTCAGGGCTCGGCTTTAGGGTTTGGGGCTCCGGAATAGGGTTTAGGGCTTGGTTCTAGGGTTTAGGGCCAGGTTTCCGGTGCTCAGCATTAGGGTTTAGGGCTCGGGGCTAGGGCTTAGGGCTCAGCTTTAGGGTTCAGGGCTCGTCTTTAGGGTTTAGGGCTCCGGAATATTGTTTAGGGCTCGGCTCTAGGGTTTAGGGCCAGGTTTCCGGGGCTCGGCATTATGGTTTAGGGTTCGGGGCTAGGGCTTAGGGCTCAGCTTTAGGGTTTAGGGCTCGGCTTTAGGGTTTGGGGCTCCGGAATAGGGTTTAGGGCTTGGTTCTAGGGTTTAGGGCCAGGTTTCCGGTGCTCAGCATTAGGGTTTAGGGCTCGGGGCTAGGGCTTAGGGCTCAGCTTTAGGGTTCAGGGCTCGTCTTTAGGGTTTAGGGCTCCGGAATATTGTTTAGGGCTCGGCTCTAGGGTTTAGGGCCAGGTTTCCGGGGCTCGGCATTATGGTTAAGGGTTCGGGGCTAGGGCTTAGGGCTCAGCTTTAGGGTTCAGGGCTCGGCTTTAGGGTTTGGGGCTCCGGAATAGGGTTTAGGGCTTGGTTCTAGGGTTTAGGGCCAGGTTTCCGGTGCTCAGCATTAGGGTTTAGGGCTCGGGGCTAGGGCTTAGGGCTCAGCTTTAGGGTTTAGGGCTCGGCTTTAGGGTTTAGGTCTCCGGAATATTGTTTAGGGCTCGGCTCTAGGGTTTAGGGCCAGGTTTCCGGGGCTCGGCATTATGGTTTAGGGTTCGGGGCTAGGGCTTAGGGCTCAGCTTTAGGGTTCAGGGCTCGTCTTTAGGGTTTAGGGCTCCGGAATATTGTTTAGGGCTCGGTTCGAGGGTTTAGGGCCAGGTTTCCGGGGCTCGGCATTATGGTTTAGGGTTCGGGGCTAGGGCTTAGGGCTCAGCTTTAGGGTTCAGGGCTCGTCTTTAGGGTTTAGGGCTCCGGAATATTGTTTAGGGCTCGGCTCTAGGGTTTAGGGCCAGGTTTCCGGGGCTCGGCATTATGGTTAAGGGTTCGGGGCTAGGGCTTAGGGCTCAGCTTTAGGGTTCAGGGCTCGTCTTTAGGGTTTAGGGCTCCGGAATATTGTTTAGGGCTCGGTTCGAGGGTTTAGGGCCAGGTTTCCGGGGCTCGGCATTATGGTTAAGGGTTCGGGGCTAGGGCTTAGGGCTCAGCTTTAGGGTTCAGGGCTCGGCTTTAGGGTTTAGGGCTCCGGAATATTGTTTAGGGCTCGGTTCGAGGGTTTAGGGCCAGGTTTCCGGGGCTCGGCATTAGGGTTTAGGGCTCGGGGCTAGGGCTTAGGGCTCAGCTTTAGGGTTCAGGGCTCGGCTTTAGGGTTTGGGGCTCCGGAATAGGGTTTAGGGCTTGGTTCTAGGGTTTAGGGCCAGGTTTCCGGTGCTCAGCATTAGGGTTTAGGGCTCGGGGCTAGGGCTTAGGGCTCAGCTTTAGGGTTCAGGGCTCGTCTTTAGGGTTTAGGGCTCCGGAATATTGTTTAGGGCTCGGCTCTAGGGTTTAGGGCCAGGTTTCCGGGGCTCGGCATTATGGTTAAGGGTTCGGGGCTAGGGCTTAGGGCTCAGCTTTAGGGTTCAGGGCTCGTCTTTAGGGTTTAGGGCTCCGGAATATTGTTTAGGGCTCGGTTCGAGGGTTTAGGGCCAGGTTTCCGGGGCTCGGCATTATGGTTAAGGGTTCGGGGCTAGGGCTTAGGGCTCAGCTTTAGGGTTCAGGGCTCGTCTTTAGGGTTTAGGGCTCCGGAATATTGTTTAGGGCTCGGTTCGAGGGTTTAGGGCCAGGTTTCCGGGGCTCGGCATTATGGTTAAGGGTTCGGGGCTAGGGCTTAGGGCTCAGCTTTAGGGTTCAGGGCTCGTCTTTAGGGTTTAGGGCTCCGGAATATTGTTTAGGGCTCGGTTCGAGGGTTTAGGGCCAGGTTTCCGGGGCTCGGCATTATGGTTAAGGGTTCGGGGCTAGGGCTTAGGGCTCAGCTTTAGGGTTCAGGGCTCGTCTTTAGGGTTTAGGGCTCCGGAATATTGTTTAGGGCTCGGTTCGAGGGTTTAGGGCCAGGTTTCCGGGGCTCGGCATTATGGTTAAGGGTTCGGGGCTAGGGCTTAGGGCTCAGCTTTAGGGTTCAGGGCTCGGCTTTAGGGTTTGGGGCTCCGGAATAGGGTTTAGGGCTTGGTTCTAGGGTTTAGGGCCAGGTTTCCGGTGCTCAGCATTAGGGTTTAGGGCTCGGGGCTAGGGCTTAGGGCTCAGCTTTAGGGTTCAGGGCTCGGCTTTAGGGTTTGGGGCTCCGGAATATTGTTTAGGGCTCGGCTCTAGGGTTTAGGGCCAGGTTTCCGGGGCTCGGCATTATGGTTAAGGGTTCGGGGCTAGGGCTTAGGGCTCAGCTTTAGGGTTCAGGGCTCGGCTTTAGGGTTTGGGGCTCCGGAATAGGGTTTAGGGCTTGGTTCTAGGGTTTAGGGCCAGGTTTCCGGTGCTCAGCATTAGGGTTTAGGGCTCGGGGCTAGGGCTTAGGGCTCAGCTTTAGGGTTCAGGGCTCGTCTTTAGGGTTTAGGGCTCCGGAATATTGTTTAGGGCTCGGCTCTAGGGTTTAGGGCCAGGTTTCCGGGGCTCGGCATTATGGTTTAGGGTTCGGGGCTAGGGCTTAGGGCTCAGCTTTAGGGTTCAGGGCTCGGCTTTAGGGTTTGGGGCTCCGGAATAGGGTTTAGGGCTTGGTTCTAGGGTTTAGGGCCAGGTTTCCGGTGCTCAGCATTAGGGTTTAGGGCTCGGGGCTAGGGCTTAGGGCTCAGCTTTAGGGTTCAGGGCTCGGCTTTAGGGTTTGGGGCTCCGGAATAGGGTTTAGGGCTTGGTTCTAGGGTTTAGGGCCAGGTTTCCGGTGCTCAGCATTAGGGTTTAGGGCTCGGGGCTAGGGCTTAGGGCTCAGCTTTAGGGTTCAGGGCTCGGCTTTAGGGTTTGGGGCTCCGGAATAGGGTTTAGGGCTTGGTTCTAGGGTTTAGGGCCAGGTTTCCGGGGCTCGGCATTATGGTTTAGGGTTCGGGGCTAGGGCTTAGGGCTCAGCTTTAGGGTTCAGGGCTCGGCTTTAGGGTTTGGGGCTCCGGAATAGGGTTTAGGGCTTGGTTCTAGGGTTTAGGGCCAGGTTTCCGGTGCTCAGCATTAGGGTTTAGGGCTCGGGGCTAGGGCTTAGGGCTCAGCTTTAGGGTTCAGGGCTCGTCTTTAGGGTTTAGGGCTCCGGAATATTGTTTAGGGCTCGGCTCTAGGGTTTAGGGCCAGGTTTCCGGGGCTCGGCATTATGGTTAAGGGTTCGGGGCTAGGGCTTAGGGCTCAGCTTTAGGGTTCAGGGCTCGTCTTTAGGGTTTAGGGCTCCGGAATATTGTTTAGGGCTCGGTTCGAGGGTTTAGGGCCAGGTTTCCGGGGCTCGGCATTATGGTTAAGGGTTCGGGGCTAGGGCTTAGGGCTCAGCTTTAGGGTTCAGGGCTCGGCTTTAGGGTTTGGGGCTCCGGAATAGGGTTTAGGGCTTGGTTCTAGGGTTTAGGGCCAGGTTTCCGGTGCTCAGCATTAGGGTTTAGGGCTCGGGGCTAGGGCTTAGGGCTCAGCTTTAGGGTTCAGGGCTCGTCTTTAGGGTTTAGGGCTCCGGAATATTGTTTAGGGCTCGGCTCTAGGGTTTAGGGCCAGGTTTCCGGGGCTCGGCATTATGGTTAAGGGTTCGGGGCTAGGGCTTAGGGCTCAGCTTTAGGGTTCAGGGCTCGGCTTTAGGGTTTGGGGCTCCGGAATATTGTTTAGTGCTCGGTTCTAGGGTTTAGGGCCAGGTTTCCGGGGCTCGGCATTATGGTTTAGGGTTCGGGGCTAGGGCTTAGGGCTCAGCTTTAGGGTTCAGGGCTCGTCTTTAGGGTTTAGGGCTCCGGAATATTGTTTAGGGCTCGGCTCTAGGGTTTAGGGCCAGGTTTCCGGGGCTCGGCATTATGGTTAAGGGTTCGGGGCTAGGGCTTAGGGCTCAGCTTTAGGGTTCAGGGCTCGTCTTTAGGGTTTAGGGCTCCGGAATATTGTTTAGGGCTCGGTTCGAGGGTTTAGGGCCAGGTTTCCGGGGCTCGGCATTATGGTTAAGGGTTCGGGGCTAGGGCTTAGGGCTCAGCTTTAGGGTTCAGGGCTCGTCTTTAGGGTTTAGGGCTCCGGAATATTGTTTAGGGCTCGGTTCGAGGGTTTAGGGCCAGGTTTCCGGGGCTCGGCATTATGGTTAAGGGTTCGGGGCTAGGGCTTAGGGCTCAGCTTTAGGGTTCAGGGCTCGTCTTTAGGGTTTAGGGCTCCGGAATATTGTTTAGGGCTCGGTTCGAGGGTTTAGGGCCAGGTTTCCGGGGCTCGGCATTAGGGTTTAGGGCTCGGGGCTAGGGCTTAGGGCTCAGCTTTAGGGTTCAGGGCTCGTCTTTAGGGTTTAGGGCTCCGGAATATTGTTTAGGGCTCGGCTCTAGGGTTTAGGGCCAGGTTTCCGGGGCTCGGCATTATGGTTTAGGGTTCGGGGCTAGGGCTTAGGGCTCAGCTTTAGGGTTCAGGGCTCGGCTTTAGGGTTTGGGGCTCCGGAATAGGGTTTAGGGCTTGGTTCTAGGGTTTAGGGCCAGGTTTCCGGTGCTCAGCATTAGGGTTTAGGGCTCGGGGCTAGGGCTTAGGGCTCAGCTTTAGGGTTCAGGGCTCGTCTTTAGGGTTTAGGGCTCCGGAATATTGTTTAGGGCTCGGCTCTAGGGTTTAGGGCCAGGTTTCCGGGGCTCGGCATTATGGTTTAGGGTTCGGGGCTAGGGCTGAGGGCTCAGCTTTAGGGTTCAGGGCTCGGCTTTAGGGTTTGGGGCTCCGGAATATTGTTTAGTGCTCGGTTCTAGGGTTTAGGGCCAGGTTTCCGGGGCTCGGCATTAGGGTTTAGGGCTCGGGGCTAGGGCTTAGGGCTCAGCTTTAGGGTTCAGGGCTCGGCTTTAGGGTTTGGGGCTCCGGAATATTGTTTAGGGCTCGGCTCTAGGGTTTAGGGCCAGGTTTCCGGGGCTCGGCATTATGGTTAAGGGTTCGGGGCTAGGGCTTAGGGCTCAGCTTTAGGGTTCAGGGCTCGTCTTTAGGGTTTAGGGCTCCGGAATATTGTTTAGGGCTCGGTTCGAGGGTTTAGGGCCAGGTTTCCGGGGCTCGGCATTATGGTTAAGGGTTCGGGGCTAGGGCTTAGGGCTCAGCTTTAGGGTTCAGGGCTCGTCTTTAGGGTTTAGGGCTCCGGAATATTGTTTAGGGCTCGGTTCGAGGGTTTAGGGCCAGGTTTCCGGGGCTCGGCATTAGGGTTTAGGGCTCGGGGCTAGGGCTTAGGGCTCAGCTTTAGGGTTCAGGGCTCGTCTTTAGGGTTTAGGGCTCCGGAATATTGTTTAGGGCTCGGTTCGAGGGTTTAGGGCCAGGTTTCCGGGGCTCGGCATTAGGGTTTAGGGCTCGGGGCTAGGGCTTAGGGCTCAGCTTTAGGGTTCAGGGCTCGGCTTTAGGGTTTGGGGCTCCGGAATAGGGTTTAGGGCTTGGTTCTAGGGTTTAGGGCCAGGTTTCCGGTGCTCAGCATTAGGGTTTAGGGCTCGGGGCTAGGGCTTAGGGCTCAGCTTTAGGGTTCAGGGCTCGGCTTTAGGGTTTAGGTCTCCGGAATATTGTTTAGGGCTCGGCTCTAGGGTTTAGGGCCAGGTTTCCGGGGCTCGGCATTATGGTTAAGGGTTCGGGGCTAGGGCTTAGGGCTCAGCTTTAGGGTTCAGGGCTCGGCTTTAGGGTTTGGGGCTCCGGAATATTGTTTAGTGCTCGGTTCTAGGGTTTAGGGCCAGGTTTCCGGGGCTCGGCATTATGGTTTAGGGTTCGGGGCTAGGGCTTAGGGCTCAGCTTTAGGGTTCAGGGCTCGGCTTTAGGGTTTAGGTCTCCGGAATATTGTTTAGTGCTCGGTTCTAGGGTTTAGGGCCAGGTTTCCGGGGCTCGGCATTATGGTTTAGGGTTCGGGGCTAGGGCTTAGGGCTCAGCTTTAGGGTTCAGGGCTCGTCTTTAGGGTTTAGGGCTCCGGAATATTGTTTAGGGCTCGGTTCGAGGGTTTAGGGCCAGGTTTCCGGGGCTCGGCATTATGGTTAAGGGTTCGGGGCTAGGGCTTAGGGCTCAGCTTTAGGGTTCAGGGCTCGGCTTTAGGGTTTGGGGCTCCGGAATAGGGTTTAGGGCTTGGTTCTAGGGTTTAGGGCCAGGTTTCCGGGGCTCGGCATTATGGTTTAGGGTTCGGGGCTAGGGCTTAGGGCTCAGCTTTAGGGTTCAGGGCTCGTCTTTAGGGTTTAGGGCTCCGGAATATTGTTTAGGGCTCGGCTCTAGGGTTTAGGGCCAGGTTTCCGGGGCTCGGCATTATGGTTAAGGGTTCGGGGCTAGGGCTTAGGGCTCAGCTTTAGGGTTCAGGGCTCGTCTTTAGGGTTTAGGGCTCCGGAATATTGTTTAGGGCTCGGTTCGAGGGTTTAGGGCCAGGTTTCCGGGGCTCGGCATTATGGTTAAGGGTTCGGGGCTAGGGCTTAGGGCTCAGCTTTAGGGTTCAGGGCTCGGCTTTAGGGTTTGGGGCTCCGGAATAGGGTTTAGGGCTTGGTTCTAGGGTTTAGGGCCAGGTTTCCGGTGCTCAGCATTAGGGTTTAGGGCTCGGGGCTAGGGCTTAGGGCTCAGCTTTAGGGTTCAGGGCTCGTCTTTAGGGTTTAGGGCTCCGGAATATTGTTTAGGGCTCGGCTCTAGGGTTTAGGGCCAGGTTTCCGGGGCTCGGCATTATGGTTTAGGGTTCGGGGCTAGGGCTTAGGGCTCAGCTTTAGGGTTTAGGGCTCGGCTTTAGGGTTTAGGTCTCCGGAATATTGTTTAGGGCTCGGCTCTAGGGTTTAGGGCCAGGTTTCCGGGGCTCGGCATTATGGTTAAGGGTTCGGGGCTAGGGCTTAGGGCTCAGCTTTAGGGTTCAGGGCTCGGCTTTAGGGTTTGGGGCTCCGGAATATTGTTTAGTGCTCGGTTCTAGGGTTTAGGGCCAGGTTTCCGGGGCTCGGCATTATGGTTTAGGGTTCGGGGCTAGGGCTTAGGGCTCAGCTTTAGGGTTCAGGGCTCGGCTTTAGGGTTTGGGGCTCCGGAATAGGGTTTAGGGCTTGGTTCTAGGGTTTAGGGCCAGGTTTCCGGTGCTCAGCATTAGGGTTTAGGGCTCGGGGCTAGGGCTTAGGGCTCAGCTTTAGGGTTCAGGGCTCGGCTTTAGGGTTTGGGGCTCCGGAATAGGGTTTAGGGCTTGGTTCTAGGGTTTAGGGCCAGGTTTCCGGGGCTCGGCATTATGGTTTAGGGTTCGGGGCTAGGGCTTAGGGCTCAGCTTTAGGGTTCAGGGCTCGGCTTTAGGGTTTGGGGCTCCGGAATAGGGTTTAGGGCTTGGTTCTAGGGTTTAGGGCCAGGTTTCCGGTGCTCAGCATTAGGGTTTAGGGCTCGGGGCTAGGGCTTAGGGCTCAGCTTTAGGGTTCAGGGCTCGTCTTTAGGGTTTAGGGCTCCGGAATATTGTTTAGGGCTCGGCTCTAGGGTTTAGGGCCAGGTTTCCGGGGCTCGGCATTATGGTTAAGGGTTCGGGGCTAGGGCTTAGGGCTCAGCTTTAGGGTTCAGGGCTCGTCTTTAGGGTTTAGGGCTCCGGAATATTGTTTAGGGCTCGGTTCGAGGGTTTAGGGCCAGGTTTCCGGGGCTCGGCATTATGGTTAAGGGTTCGGGGCTAGGGCTTAGGGCTCAGCTTTAGGGTTCAGGGCTCGGCTTTAGGGTTTGGGGCTCCGGAATAGGGTTTAGGGCTTGGTTCTAGGGTTTAGGGCCAGGTTTCCGGTGCTCAGCATTAGGGTTTAGGGCTCGGGGCTAGGGCTTAGGGCTCAGCTTTAGGGTTCAGGGCTCGTCTTTAGGGTTTAGGGCTCCGGAATATTGTTTAGGGCTCGGCTCTAGGGTTTAGGGCCAGGTTTCCGGGGCTCGGCATTATGGTTAAGGGTTCGGGGCTAGGGCTTAGGGCTCAGCTTTAGGGTTCAGGGCTCGGCTTTAGGGTTTGGGGCTCCGGAATATTGTTTAGTGCTCGGTTCTAGGGTTTAGGGCCAGGTTTCCGGGGCTCGGCATTATGGTTTAGGGTTCGGGGCTAGGGCTTAGGGCTCAGCTTTAGGGTTCAGGGCTCGTCTTTAGGGTTTAGGGCTCCGGAATATTGTTTAGGGCTCGGCTCTAGGGTTTAGGGCCAGGTTTCCGGGGCTCGGCATTATGGTTAAGGGTTCGGGGCTAGGGCTTAGGGCTCAGCTTTAGGGTTCAGGGCTCGTCTTTAGGGTTTAGGGCTCCGGAATATTGTTTAGGGCTCGGTTCGAGGGTTTAGGGCCAGGTTTCCGGGGCTCGGCATTATGGTTAAGGGTTCGGGGCTAGGGCTTAGGGCTCAGCTTTAGGGTTCAGGGCTCGTCTTTAGGGTTTAGGGCTCCGGAATATTGTTTAGGGCTCGGTTCGAGGGTTTAGGGCCAGGTTTCCGGGGCTCGGCATTATGGTTAAGGGTTCGGGGCTAGGGCTTAGGGCTCAGCTTTAGGGTTCAGGGCTCGTCTTTAGGGTTTAGGGCTCCGGAATATTGTTTAGGGCTCGGTTCGAGGGTTTAGGGCCAGGTTTCCGGGGCTCGGCATTAGGGTTTAGGGCTCGGGGCTAGGGCTTAGGGCTCAGCTTTAGGGTTCAGGGCTCGTCTTTAGGGTTTAGGGCTCCGGAATATTGTTTAGGGCTCGGCTCTAGGGTTTAGGGCCAGGTTTCCGGGGCTCGGCATTATGGTTTAGGGTTCGGGGCTAGGGCTTAGGGCTCAGCTTTAGGGTTCAGGGCTCGGCTTTAGGGTTTGGGGCTCCGGAATAGGGTTTAGGGCTTGGTTCTAGGGTTTAGGGCCAGGTTTCCGGTGCTCAGCATTAGGGTTTAGGGCTCGGGGCTAGGGCTTAGGGCTCAGCTTTAGGGTTCAGGGCTCGTCTTTAGGGTTTAGGGCTCCGGAATATTGTTTAGGGCTCGGCTCTAGGGTTTAGGGCCAGGTTTCCGGGGCTCGGCATTATGGTTTAGGGTTCGGGGCTAGGGCTGAGGGCTCAGCTTTAGGGTTCAGGGCTCGGCTTTAGGGTTTGGGGCTCCGGAATATTGTTTAGTGCTCGGTTCTAGGGTTTAGGGCCAGGTTTCCGGGGCTCGGCATTAGGGTTTAGGGCTCGGGGCTAGGGCTTAGGGCTCAGCTTTAGGGTTCAGGGCTCGGCTTTAGGGTTTGGGGCTCCGGAATATTGTTTAGGGCTCGGCTCTAGGGTTTAGGGCCAGGTTTCCGGGGCTCGGCATTATGGTTAAGGGTTCGGGGCTAGGGCTTAGGGCTCAGCTTTAGGGTTCAGGGCTCGTCTTTAGGGTTTAGGGCTCCGGAATATTGTTTAGGGCTCGGTTCGAGGGTTTAGGGCCAGGTTTCCGGGGCTCGGCATTATGGTTTAGGGTTCGGGGCTAGGGCTTAGGGCTCAGCTTTAGGGTTCAGGGCTCGGCTTTAGGGTTTGGGGCTCCGGAATAGGGTTTAGGGCTTGGTTCTAGGGTTTAGGGCCAGGTTTCCGGTGCTCAGCATTAGGGTTTAGGGCTCGGGGCTAGGGCTTAGGGCTCAGCTTTAGGGTTCAGGGCTCGTCTTTAGGGTTTAGGGCTCCGGAATATTGTTTAGGGCTCGGCTCTAGGGTTTAGGGCCAGGTTTCCGGGGCTCGGCATTATGGTTAAGGGTTCGGGGCTAGGGCTTAGGGCTCAGCTTTAGGGTTCAGGGCTCGTCTTTAGGGTTTAGGGCTCCGGAATATTGTTTAGGGCTCGGTTCGAGGGTTTAGGGCCAGGTTTCCGGGGCTCGGCATTATGGTTAAGGGTTCGGGGCTAGGGCTTAGGGCTCAGCTTTAGGGTTCAGGGCTCGGCTTTAGGGTTTGGGGCTCCGGAATAGGGTTTAGGGCTTGGTTCTAGGGTTTAGGGCCAGGTTTCCGGTGCTCAGCATTAGGGTTTAGGGCTCGGGGCTAGGGCTTAGGGCTCAGCTTTAGGGTTCAGGGCTCGGCTTTAGGGTTTGGGGCTCCGGAATAGGGTTTAGGGCTTGGTTCTAGGGTTTAGGGCCAGGTTTCCGGGGCTCGGCATTATGGTTTAGGGTTCGGGGCTAGGGCTTAGGGCTCAGCTTTAGGGTTCAGGGCTCGGCTTTAGGGTTTGGGGCTCCGGAATATTGTTTAGTGCTCGGTTCTAGGGTTTAGGGCCAGGTTTCCGGGGCTCGGCATTAGGGTTTAGGGCTCGGGGCTAGGGCTTAGGGCTCAGCTTTAGGGTTCAGGGCTCGGCTTTAGGGTTTGGGGCTCCGGAATAGGGTTTAGGGCTTGGTTCTAGGGTTTAGGGCCAGGTTTCCGGGGCTCGGCATTATGGTTAAGGGTTCGGGGCTAGGGCTTAGGGCTCAGCTTTAGGGTTCAGGGCTCGTCTTTAGGGTTTAGGGCTCCGGAATATTGTTTAGGGCTCGGTTCGAGGGTTTAGGGCCAGGTTTCCGGTGCTCAGCATTAGGGTTTAGGGCTCGGGGCTAGGGCTTAGGGCTCAGCTTTAGGGTTCAGGGCTCGTCTTTAGGGTTTAGGGCTCCGGAATATTGTTTAGGGCTCGGCTCTAGGGTTTAGGGCCAGGTTTCCGGGGCTCGGCATTATGGTTTAGGGTTCGGGGCTAGGGCTGAGGGCTCAGCTTTAGGGTTCAGGGCTCGGCTTTAGGGTTTGGGGCTCCGGAATATTGTTTAGTGCTCGGTTCTAGGGTTTAGGGCCAGGTTTCCGGGGCTCGGCATTAGGGTTTAGGGCTCGGGGCTAGGGCTTAGGGCTCAGCTTTAGGGTTCAGGGCTCGGCTTTAGGGTTTGGGGCTCCGGAATATTGTTTAGTGCTCGGTTCTAGGGTTTAGGGCCAGGTTTCCGGGGCTCGGCATTATGGTTAAGGGTTCGGGGCTAGGGCTTAGGGCTCAGCTTTAGGGTTCAGGGCTCGGCTTTAGGGTTTGGGGCTCCGGAATATTGTTTAGTGCTCGGTTCTAGGGTTTAGGGCCAGGTTTCCGGGGCTCGGCATTATGGTTTAGGGTTCGGGGCTAGGGCTTAGGGCTCAGCTTTAGGGTTCAGGGCTCGGCTTTAGGGTTTAGGGCTCCGGAATATTGTTTAGGGCTCGGCTCTAGGGTTTAGGGCCAGGTTTCCGGGGCTCGGCATTATGGTTAAGGGTTCGGGGCTAGGGCTTAGGGCTCAGCTTTAGGGTTCAGGGCTCGTCTTTAGGGTTTAGGGCTCCGGAATATTGTTTAGGGCTCGGTTCGAGGGTTTAGGGCCAGGTTTCCGGGGCTCGGCATTATGGTTAAGGGTTCGGGGCTAGGGCTTAGGGCTCAGCTTTAGGGTTCAGGGCTCGTCTTTAGGGTTTAGGGCTCCGGAATATTGTTTAGGGCTCGGTTCGAGGGTTTAGGGCCAGGTTTCCGGGGCTCGGCATTATGGTTAAGGGTTCGGGGCTAGGGCTTAGGGCTCAGCTTTAGGGTTCAGGGCTCGTCTTTAGGGTTTAGGGCTCCGGAATATTGTTTAGGGCTCGGTTCGAGGGTTTAGGGCCAGGTTTCCGGGGCTCGGCATTATGGTTAAGGGTTCGGGGCTAGGGCTTAGGGCTCAGCTTTAGGGTTCAGGGCTCGTCTTTAGGGTTTAGGGCTCCGGAATATTGTTTAGGGCTCGGTTCGAGGGTTTAGGGCCAGGTTTCCGGGGCTCGGCATTAGGGTTTAGGGCTCGGGGCTAGGGCTTAGGGCTCAGCTTTAGGGTTCAGGGCTCGTCTTTAGGGTTTAGGGCTCCGGAATATTGTTTAGGGCTCGGCTCTAGGGTTTAGGGCCAGGTTTCCGGGGCTCGGCATTATGGTTAAGGGTTCGGGGCTAGGGCTTAGGGCTCAGCTTTAGGGTTCAGGGCTCGGCTTTAGGGTTTGGGGCTCCGGAATATTGTTTAGTGCTCGGTTCTAGGGTTTAGGGCCAGGTTTCCGGGGCTCGGCATTATGGTTTAGGGTTCGGGGCTAGGGCTTAGGGCTCAGCTTTAGGGTTCAGGGCTCGTCTTTAGGGTTTAGGGCTCCGGAATATTGTTTAGGGCTCGGCTCTAGGGTTTAGGGCCAGGTTTCCGGGGCTCGGCATTATGGTTAAGGGTTCGGGGCTAGGGCTTAGGGCTCAGCTTTAGGGTTCAGGGCTCGTCTTTAGGGTTTAGGGCTCCGGAATATTGTTTAGGGCTCGGTTCGAGGGTTTAGGGCCAGGTTTCCGGGGCTCGGCATTATGGTTAAGGGTTCGGGGCTAGGGCTTAGGGCTCAGCTTTAGGGTTCAGGGCTCGTCTTTAGGGTTTAGGGCTCCGGAATATTGTTTAGGGCTCGGTTCGAGGGTTTAGGGCCAGGTTTCCGGGGCTCGGCATTAGGGTTTAGGGCTCGGGGCTAGGGCTTAGGGCTCAGCTTTAGGGTTCAGGGCTCGTCTTTAGGGTTTAGGGCTCCGGAATATTGTTTAGGGCTCGGCTCTAGGGTTTAGGGCCAGGTTTCCGGGGCTCGGCATTATGGTTAAGGGTTCGGGGCTAGGGCTTAGGGCTCAGCTTTAGGGTTCAGGGCTCGGCTTTAGGGTTTGGGGCTCCGGAATATTGTTTAGTGCTCGGTTCTAGGGTTTAGGGCCAGGTTTCCGGGGCTCGGCATTATGGTTTAGGGTTCGGGGCTAGGGCTTAGGGCTCAGCTTTAGGGTTCAGGGCTCGTCTTTAGGGTTTAGGGCTCCGGAATATTGTTTAGGGCTCGGCTCTAGGGTTTAGGGCCAGGTTTCCGGGGCTCGGCATTATGGTTAAGGGTTCGGGGCTAGGGCTTAGGGCTCAGCTTTAGGGTTCAGGGCTCGTCTTTAGGGTTTAGGGCTCCGGAATATTGTTTAGGGCTCGGTTCGAGGGTTTAGGGCCAGGTTTCCGGGGCTCGGCATTATGGTTAAGGGTTCGGGGCTAGGGCTTAGGGCTCAGCTTTAGGGTTCAGGGCTCGGCTTTAGGGTTTGGGGCTCCGGAATAGGGTTTAGGGCTTGGTTCTAGGGTTTAGGGCCAGGTTTCCGGTGCTCAGCATTAGGGTTTAGGGCTCGGGGCTAGGGCTTAGGGCTCAGCTTTAGGGTTCAGGGCTCGTCTTTAGGGTTTAGGGCTCCGGAATATTGTTTAGGGCTCGGCTCTAGGGTTTAGGGCCAGGTTTCCGGGGCTCGGCATTATGGTTTAGGGTTCGGGGCTAGGGCTTAGGGCTCAGCTTTAGGGTTTAGGGCTCGGCTTTAGGGTTTAGGTCTCCGGAATATTGTTTAGGGCTCGGCTCTAGGGTTTAGGGCCAGGTTTCCGGGGCTCGGCATTATGGTTAAGGGTTCGGGGCTAGGGCTGAGGGCTCAGCTTTAGGGTTCAGGGCTCGTCTTTAGGGTTTAGGGCTCCGGAATATTGTTTAGGGCTCGGTTCGAGGGTTTAGGGCCAGGTTTCCGGGGCTCGGCATTATGGTTAAGGGTTCGGGGCTAGGGCTTAGGGCTCAGCTTTAGGGTTCAGGGCTCGTCTTTAGGGTTTAGGGCTCCGGAATATTGTTTAGGGCTCGGTTCGAGGGTTTAGGGCCAGGTTTCCGGGGCTCGGCATTATGGTTAAGGGTTCGGGGCTAGGGCTTAGGGCTCAGCTTTAGGGTTCAGGGCTCGTCTTTAGGGTTTAGGGCTCCGGAATATTGTTTAGGGCTCGGTTCGAGGGTTTAGGGCCAGGTTTCCGGGGCTCGGCATTATGGTTAAGGGTTCGGGGCTAGGGCTTAGGGCTCAGCTTTAGGGTTCAGGGCTCGTCTTTAGGGTTTAGGGCTCCGGAATATTGTTTAGGGCTCGGCTCTAGGGTTTAGGGCCAGGTTTCCGGGGCTCGGCATTATGGTTTAGGGTTCGGGGCTAGGGCTTAGGGCTCAGCTTTAGGGTTCAGGGCTCGTCTTTAGGGTTTAGGGCTCCGGAATATTGTTTAGGGCTCGGTTCGAGGGTTTAGGGCCAGGTTTCCGGGGCTCGGCATTATGGTTAAGGGTTCGGGGCTAGGGCTTAGGGCTCAGCTTTAGGGTTCAGGGCTCGTCTTTAGGGTTTAGGGCTCCGGAATATTGTTTAGGGCTCGGTTCGAGGGTTTAGGGCCAGGTTTCCGGGGCTCGGCATTATGGTTAAGGGTTCGGGGCTAGGGCTTAGGGCTCAGCTTTAGGGTTC
Source organism: Triturus cristatus (assembly GCF_964204655.1). Lineage (NCBI taxonomy): Eukaryota > Metazoa > Chordata > Amphibia > Caudata > Salamandridae > Triturus > Triturus cristatus. Next base: position 113,221 of record NW_028188424.1, read on the forward strand.
AGGGCTCGTCTTTAGGGTTTAGGGCTCCGGAATATTGTTTAGGGCTCGGTTCGAGGGTTTAGGGCCAGGTTTCCGGGGCTCGGCATTAGGGTTTAGGGCTCGGGGCTAGGGCTTAGGGCTCAGCTTTAGGGTTCAGGGCTCGGCTTTAGGGTTTGGGGCTCCGGAATAGGGTTTAGGGCTTGGTTCTAGGGTTTAGGGCCAGGTTTCCGGTGCTCAGCATTAGGGTTTAGGGCTCGGGGCTAGGGCTTAGGGCTCAGCTTTAGGGTTTAGGGCTCGGCTTTAGGGTTTAGGGCTCCGGAATATTGTTTAGGGCTCGGTTCGAGGGTTTAGGGCCAGGTTTCCGGGGCTCGGCATTATGGTTAAGGGTTCGGGGCTAGGGCTTAGGGCTCAGCTTTAGGGTTCAGGGCTCGTCTTTAGGGTTTAGGGCTCCGGAATATTGTTTAGGGCTCGGTTCGAGGGTTTAGGGCCAGGTTTCCGGGGCTCGGCATTATGGTTAAGGGTTCGGGGCTAGGGCTTAGGGCTCAGCTTTAGGGTTCAGGGCTCGTCTTTAGGGTTTAGGGCTCCGGAATATTGTTTAGGGCTCGGTTCGAGGGTTTAGGGCCAGGTTTCCGGGGCTCGGCATTATGGTTTAGGGTTCGGGGCTAGGGCTTAGGGCTCAGCTTTAGGGTTCAGGGCTCGTCTTTAGGGTTTAGGGCTCCGGAATATTGTTTAGGGCTCGGCTCTAGGGTTTAGGGCCAGGTTTCCGGGGCTCGGCATTATGGTTTAGGGTTCGGGGCTAGGGCTTAGGGCTCAGCTTTAGGGTTCAGGGCTCGTCTTTAGGGTTTAGGGCTCCGGAATATTGTTTAGGGCTCGGTTCGAGGGTTTAGGGCCAGGTTTCCGGGGCTCGGCATTATGGTTAAGGGTTCGGGGCTAGGGCTTAGGGCTCAGCTTTAGGGTTCAGGGCTCGTCTTTAGGGTTTAGGGCTCCGGAATATTGTTTAGGGCTCGGTTCGAGGGTTTAGGGCCAGGTTTCCGGGGCTCGGCATTAGGGTTTAGGGCTCGGGGCTAGGGCTTAGGGCTCAGCTTTAGGGTTCAGGGCTCGTCTTTAGGGTTTAGGGCTCCGGAATATTGTTTAGGGCTCGGCTCTAGGGTTTAGGGCCAGGTTTCCGGGGCTCGGCATTATGGTTTAGGGTTCGGGGCTAGGGCTTAGGGCTCAGCTTTAGGGTTCAGGGCTCGGCTTTAGGGTTTGGGGCTCCGGAATAGGGTTTAGGGCTTGGTTCTAGGGTTTAGGGCCAGGTTTCCGGTGCTCAGCATTAGGGTTTAGGGCTCGGGGCTAGGGCTTAGGGCTCAGCTTTAGGGTTCAGGGCTCGGCTTTAGGGTTTGGGGCTCCGGAATATTGTTTAGGGCTCGGCTCTAGGGTTTAGGGCCAGGTTTCCGGGGCTCGGCATTATGGTTAAGGGTTCGGGGCTAGGGCTTAGGGCTCAGCTTTAGGGTTCAGGGCTCGGCTTTAGGGTTTAGGTCTCCGGAATATTGTTTAGGGCTCGGCTCTAGGGTTTAGGGCCAGGTTTCCGGGGCTCGGCATTATGGTTAAGGGTTCGGGGCTAGGGCTTAGGGCTCAGCTTTAGGGTTCAGGGCTCGTCTTTAGGGTTTAGGGCTCCGGAATATTGTTTAGGGCTCGGTTCGAGGGTTTAGGGCCAGGTTTCCGGGGCTCGGCATTATGGTTAAGGGTTCGGGGCTAGGGCTTAGGGCTCAGCTTTAGGGTTCAGGGCTCGTCTTTAGGGTTTAGGGCTCCGGAATATTGTTTAGGGCTCGGTTCGAGGGTTTAGGGCCAGGTTTCCGGGGCTCGGCATTATGGTTAAGGGTTCGGGGCTAGGGCTTAGGGCTCAGCTTTAGGGTTCAGGGCTCGTCTTTAGGGTTTAGGGCTCCGGAATATTGTTTAGGGCTCGGTTCGAGGGTTTAGGGCCAGGTTTCCGGGGCTCGGCATTAGGGTTTAGGGTTCGGGGCTAGGGCTTAGGGCTCAGCTTTAGGGTTCAGGGCTCGTCTTTAGGGTTTAGGGCTCCGGAATATTGTTTAGGGCTCGGTTCGAGGGTTTAGGGCCAGGTTTCCGGGGCTCGGCATTAGGGTTTAGGGCTCGGGGCTAGGGCTTAGGGCTCAGCTTTAGGGTTCAGGGCTCGGCTTTAGGGTTTAGGGCTCCGGAATATTGTTTAGGGCTCGGTTCGAGGGTTTAGGGCCAGGTTTCCGGGGCTCGGCATTATGGTTAAGGGTTCGGGGCTAGGGCTTAGGGCTCAGCTTTAGGGTTCAGGGCTCGGCTTTAGGGTTTGGGGCTCCGGAATAGGGTTTAGGGCTTGGTTCTAGGGTTTAGGGCCAGGTTTCCGGTGCTCAGCATTAGGGTTTAGGGCTCGGGGCTAGGGCTTAGGGCTCAGCTTTAGGGTTCAGGGCTCGTCTTTAGGGTTTAGGGCTCCGGAATATTGTTTAGGGCTCGGCTCTAGGGTTTAGGGCCAGGTTTCCGGGGCTCGGCATTATGGTTTAGGGTTCGGGGCTAGGGCTTAGGGCTCAGCTTTAGGGTTTAGGGCTCGGCTTTAGGGTTTAGGTCTCCGGAATATTGTTTAGGGCTCGGCTCTAGGGTTTAGGGCCAGGTTTCCGGGGCTCGGCATTATGGTTTAGGGTTCGGGGCTAGGGCTTAGGGCTCAGCTTTAGGGTTCAGGGCTCGTCTTTAGGGTTTAGGGCTCCGGAATATTGTTTAGGGCTCGGTTCGAGGGTTTAGGGCCAGGTTTCCGGGGCTCGGCATTATGGTTAAGGGTTCGGGGCTAGGGCTTAGGGCTCAGCTTTAGGGTTCAGGGCTCGGCTTTAGGGTTTGGGGCTCCGGAATATTGTTTAGTGCTCGGTTCTAGGGTTTAGGGCCAGGTTTCCGGGGCTCGGCATTATGGTTTAGGGTTCGGGGCTAGGGCTTAGGGCTCAGCTTTAGGGTTCAGGGCTCGTCTTTAGGGTTTAGGGCTCCGGAATATTGTTTAGGGCTCGGCTCTAGGGTTTAGGGCCAGGTTTCCGGGGCTCGGCATTATGGTTAAGGGTTCGGGGCTAGGGCTTAGGGCTCAGCTTTAGGGTTCAGGGCTCGTCTTTAGGGTTTAGGGCTCCGGAATATTGTTTAGGGCTCGGTTCGAGGGTTTAGGGCCAGGTTTCCGGGGCTCGGCATTATGGTTAAGGGTTCGGGGCTAGGGCTTAGGGCTCAGCTTTAGGGTTCAGGGCTCGTCTTTAGGGTTTAGGGCTCCGGAATATTGTTTAGGGCTCGGTTCGAGGGTTTAGGGCCAGGTTTCCGGGGCTCGGCATTATGGTTAAGGGTTCGGGGCTAGGGCTTAGGGCTCAGCTTTAGGGTTCAGGGCTCGTCTTTAGGGTTTAGGGCTCCGGAATATTGTTTAGGGCTCGGTTCGAGGGTTTAGGGCCAGGTTTCCGGGGCTCGGCATTAGGGTTTAGGGTTCGGGGCTAGGGCTTAGGGCTCAGCTTTAGGGTTCAGGGCTCGTCTTTAGGGTTTAGGGCTCCGGAATATTGTTTAGGGCTCGGTTCGAGGGTTTAGGGCCAGGTTTCCGGGGCTCGGCATTAGGGTTTAGGGCTCGGGGCTAGGGCTTAGGGCTCAGCTTTAGGGTTCAGGGCTCGGCTTTAGGGTTTAGGGCTCCGGAATATTGTTTAGGGCTCGGTTCGAGGGTTTAGGGCCAGGTTTCCGGGGCTCGGCATTATGGTTAAGGGTTCGGGGCTAGGGCTTAGGGCTCAGCTTTAGGGTTCAGGGCTCGGCTTTAGGGTTTGGGGCTCCGGAATAGGGTTTAGGGCTTGGTTCTAGGGTTTAGGGCCAGGTTTCCGGTGCTCAGCATTAGGGTTTAGGGCTCGGGGCTAGGGCTTAGGGCTCAGCTTTAGGGTTCAGGGCTCGTCTTTAGGGTTTAGGGCTCCGGAATATTGTTTAGGGCTCGGCTCTAGGGTTTAGGGCCAGGTTTCCGGGGCTCGGCATTATGGTTTAGGGTTCGGGGCTAGGGCTTAGGGCTCAGCTTTAGGGTTTAGGGCTCGGCTTTAGGGTTTAGGTCTCCGGAATATTGTTTAGGGCTCGGCTCTAGGGTTTAGGGCCAGGTTTCCGGGGCTCGGCATTATGGTTTAGGGTTCGGGGCTAGGGCTTAGGGCTCAGCTTTAGGGTTCAGGGCTCGTCTTTAGGGTTTAGGGCTCCGGAATATTGTTTAGGGCTCGGTTCGAGGGTTTAGGGCCAGGTTTCCGGGGCTCGGCATTAGGGTTTAGGGTTCGGGGCTAGGGCTTAGGGCTCAGCTTTAGGGTTCAGGGCTCGTCTTTAGGGTTTAGGGCTCCGGAATATTGTTTAGGGCTCGGTTCGAGGGTTTAGGGCCAGGTTTCCGGGGCTCGGCATTAGGGTTTAGGGCTCGGGGCTAGGGCTTAGGGCTCAGCTTTAGGGTTCAGGGCTCGGCTTTAGGGTTTAGGGCTCCGGAATATTGTTTAGGGCTCGGTTCGAGGGTTTAGGGCCAGGTTTCCGGGGCTCGGCATTATGGTTAAGGGTTCGGGGCTAGGGCTTAGGGCTCAGCTTTAGGGTTCAGGGCTCGGCTTTAGGGTTTGGGGCTCCGGAATAGGGTTTAGGGCTTGGTTCTAGGGTTTAGGGCCAGGTTTCCGGTGCTCAGCATTAGGGTTTAGGGCTCGGGGCTAGGGCTTAGGGCTCAGCTTTAGGGTTCAGGGCTCGTCTTTAGGGTTTAGGGCTCCGGAATATTGTTTAGGGCTCGGCTCTAGGGTTTAGGGCCAGGTTTCCGGGGCTCGGCATTATGGTTTAGGGTTCGGGGCTAGGGCTTAGGGCTCAGCTTTAGGGTTCAGGGCTCGGCTTTAGGGTTTAGGGCTCCGGAATATTGTTTAGGGCTCGGTTCGAGGGTTTAGGGCCAGGTTTCCGGGGCTCGGCATTATGGTTTAGGGTTCGGGGCTAGGGCTTAGGGCTCAGCTTTAGGGTTCAGGGCTCGGCTTTAGGGTTTGGGGCTCCGGAATATTGTTTAGTGCTCGGCTCTAGGGTTTAGGGCCAGGTTTCCGGGGCTCGGCATTAGGGTTTAGGGCTCGGGGCTAGGGCTTAGGGCTCAGCTTTAGGGTTCAGGGCTCGGCTTTAGGGTTTGGGGCTCCGGAATAGGGTTTAGGGCTTGGTTCTAGGGTTTAGGGCCAGGTTTCCGGTGCTCAGCATTAGGGTTTAGGGCTCGGGGCTAGGGCTTAGGGCTCAGCTTTAGGGTTCAGGGCTCGTCTTTAGGGTTTAGGGCTCCGGAATATTGTTTAGGGCTCGGCTCTAGGGTTTAGGGCCAGGTTTCCGGGGCTCGGCATTATGGTTTAGGGTTCGGGGCTAGGGCTTAGGGCTCAGCTTTAGGGTTTAGGGCTCGGCTTTAGGGTTTAGGGCTCCGGAATATTGTTTAGGGCTCGGTTCGAGGGTTTAGGGCCAGGTTTCCGGGGCTCGGCATTATGGTTAAGGGTTCGGGGCTAGGGCTTAGGGCTCAGCTTTAGGGTTCAGGGCTCGTCTTTAGGGTTTAGGGCTCCGGAATATTGTTTAGGGCTCGGTTCGAGGGTTTAGGGCCAGGTTTCCGGGGCTCGGCATTATGGTTAAGGGTTCGGGGCTAGGGCTTAGGGCTCAGCTTTAGGGTTCAGGGCTCGTCTTTAGGGTTTAGGGCTCCGGAATATTGTTTAGGGCTCGGTTCGAGGGTTTAGGGCCAGGTTTCCGGGGCTCGGCATTATGGTTAAGGGTTCGGGGCTAGGGCTTAGGGCTCAGCTTTAGGGTTCAGGGCTCGTCTTTAGGGTTTAGGGCTCCGGAATATTGTTTAGGGCTCGGTTCGAGGGTTTAGGGCCAGGTTTCCGGGGCTCGGCATTATGGTTAAGGGTTCGGGGCTAGGGCTTAGGGCTCAGCTTTAGGGTTCAGGGCTCGTCTTTAGGGTTTAGGGCTCCGGAATATTGTTTAGGGCTCGGTTCGAGGGTTTAGGGCCAGGTTTCCGGGGCTCGGCATTATGGTTAAGGGTTCGGGGCTAGGGCTTAGGGCTCAGCTTTAGGGTTCAGGGCTCGTCTTTAGGGTTTAGGGCTCCGGAATATTGTTTAGGGCTCGGTTCGAGGGTTTAGGGCCAGGTTTCCGGGGCTCGGCATTATGGTTAAGGGTTCGGGGCTAGGGCTTAGGGCTCAGCTTTAGGGTTCAGGGCTCGGCTTTAGGGTTTGGGGCTCCGGAATAGGGTTTAGGGCTTGGTTCTAGGGTTTAGGGCCAGGTTTCCGGTGCTCAGCATTAGGGTTTAGGGCTCGGGGCTAGGGCTTAGGGCTCAGCTTTAGGGTTCAGGGCTCGGCTTTAGGGTTTGGGGCTCCGGAATATTGTTTAGGGCTCGGCTCTAGGGTTTAGGGCCAGGTTTCCGGGGCTCGGCATTATGGTTAAGGGTTCGGGGCTAGGGCTTAGGGCTCAGCTTTAGGGTTCAGGGCTCGGCTTTAGGGTTTGGGGCTCCGGAATAGGGTTTAGGGCTTGGTTCTAGGGTTTAGGGCCAGGTTTCCGGTGCTCAGCATTAGGGTTTAGGGCTCGGGGCTAGGGCTTAGGGCTCAGCTTTAGGGTTCAGGGCTCGGCTTTAGGGTTTGGGGCTCCGGAATAGGGTTTAGGGCTTGGTTCTAGGGTTTAGGGCCAGGTTTCCGGTGCTCAGCATTAGGGTTTAGGGCTCGGGGCTAGGGCTTAGGGCTCAGCTTTAGGGTTTAGGGCTCGGCTTTAGGGTTTAGGTCTCCGGAATATTGTTTAGGGCTCGGCTCTAGGGTTTAGGGCCAGGTTTCCGGGGCTCGGCATTATGGTTAAGGGTTCGGGGCTAGGGCTTAGGGCTCAGCTTTAGGGTTCAGGGCTCGTCTTTAGGGTTTAGGGCTCCGGAATATTGTTTAGGGCTCGGTTCGAGGGTTTAGGGCCAGGTTTCCGGGGCTCGGCATTATGGTTAAGGGTTCGGGGCTAGGGCTTAGGGCTCAGCTTTAGGGTTCAGGGCTCGTCTTTAGGGTTTAGGGCTCCGGAATATTGTTTAGGGCTCGGTTCGAGGGTTTAGGGCCAGGTTTCCGGGGCTCGGCATTATGGTTTAGGGTTCGGGGCTAGGGCTTAGGGCTCAGCTTTAGGGTTTAGGGCTCGGCTTTAGGGTTTAGGGCTCCGGAATATTGTTTAGGGCTCGGTTCGAGGGTTTAGGGCCAGGTTTCCGGGGCTCGGCATTATGGTTAAGGGTTCGGGGCTAGGGCTTAGGGCTCAGCTTTAGGGTTCAGGGCTCGTCTTTAGGGTTTAGGGCTCCGGAATATTGTTTAGGGCTCGGTTCGAGGGTTTAGGGCCAGGTTTCCGGGGCTCGGCATTATGGTTAAGGGTTCGGGGCTAGGGCTTAGGGCTCAGCTTTAGGGTTCAGGGCTCGTCTTTAGGGTTTAGGGCTCCGGAATATTGTTTAGGGCTCGGTTCGAGGGTTTAGGGCCAGGTTTCCGGGGCTCGGCATTATGGTTAAGGGTTCGGGGCTAGGGCTTAGGGCTCAGCTTTAGGGTTCAGGGCTCGGCTTTAGGGTTTGGGGCTCCGGAATAGGGTTTAGGGCTTGGTTCTAGGGTTTAGGGCCAGGTTTCCGGTGCTCAGCATTAGGGTTTAGGGCTCGGGGCTAGGGCTTAGGGCTCAGCTTTAGGGTTCAGGGCTCGGCTTTAGGGTTTGGGGCTCCGGAATATTGTTTAGGGCTCGGCTCTAGGGTTTAGGGCCAGGTTTCCGGGGCTCGGCATTATGGTTAAGGGTTCGGGGCTAGGGCTTAGGGCTCAGCTTTAGGGTTCAGGGCTCGGCTTTAGGGTTTGGGGCTCCGGAATAGGGTTTAGGGCTTGGTTCTAGGGTTTAGGGCCAGGTTTCCGGTGCTCAGCATTAGGGTTTAGGGCTCGGGGCTAGGGCTTAGGGCTCAGCTTTAGGGTTCAGGGCTCGGCTTTAGGGTTTGGGGCTCCGGAATAGGGTTTAGGGCTTGGTTCTAGGGTTTAGGGCCAGGTTTCCGGTGCTCAGCATTAGGGTTTAGGGCTCGGGGCTAGGGCTTAGGGCTCAGCTTTAGGGTTCAGGGCTCGTCTTTAGGGTTTAGGGCTCCGGAATATTGTTTAGGGCTCGGCTCTAGGGTTTAGGGCCAGGTTTCCGGGGCTCGGCATTATGGTTAAGGGTTCGGGGCTAGGGCTTAGGGCTCAGCTTTAGGGTTCAGGGCTCGTCTTTAGGGTTTAGGGCTCCGGAATATTGTTTAGGGCTCGGTTCGAGGGTTTAGGGCCAGGTTTCCGGGGCTCGGCATTATGGTTAAGGGTTCGGGGCTAGGGCTTAGGGCTCAGCTTTAGGGTTCAGGGCTCGGCTTTAGGGTTTGGGGCTCCGGAATAGGGTTTAGGGCTTGGTTCTAGGGTTTAGGGCCAGGTTTCCGGTGCTCAGCATTAGGGTTTAGGGCTCGGGGCTAGGGCTTAGGGCTCAGCTTTAGGGTTCAGGGCTCGTCTTTAGGGTTTAGGGCTCCGGAATATTGTTTAGGGCTCGGTTCGAGGGTTTAGGGCCAGGTTTCCGGGGCTCGGCATTATGGTTTAGGGTTCGGGGCTAGGGCTTAGGGCTCAGCTTTAGGGTTTAGGGCTCGGCTTTAGGGTTTAGGGCTCCGGAATATTGTTTAGGGCTCGGTTCGAGGGTTTAGGGCCAGGTTTCCGGGGCTCGGCATTATGGTTAAGGGTTCGGGGCTAGGGCTTAGGGCTCAGCTTTAGGGTTCAGGGCTCGTCTTTAGGGTTTAGGGCTCCGGAATATTGTTTAGGGCTCGGTTCGAGGGTTTAGGGCCAGGTTTCCGGGGCTCGGCATTATGGTTAAGGGTTCGGGGCTAGGGCTTAGGGCTCAGCTTTAGGGTTCAGGGCTCGTCTTTAGGGTTTAGGGCTCCGGAATATTGTTTAGGGCTCGGTTCGAGGGTTTAGGGCCAGGTTTCCGGGGCTCGGCATTATGGTTAAGGGTTCGGGGCTAGGGCTTAGGGCTCAGCTTTAGGGTTCAGGGCTCGGCTTTAGGGTTTGGGGCTCCGGAATAGGGTTTAGGGCTTGGTTCTAGGGTTTAGGGCCAGGTTTCCGGTGCTCAGCATTAGGGTTTAGGGCTCGGGGCTAGGGCTTAGGGCTCAGCTTTAGGGTTCAGGGCTCGGCTTTAGGGTTTGGGGCTCCGGAATATTGTTTAGGGCTCGGCTCTAGGGTTTAGGGCCAGGTTTCCGGGGCTCGGCATTATGGTTAAGGGTTCGGGGCTAGGGCTTAGGGCTCAGCTTTAGGGTTCAGGGCTCGGCTTTAGGGTTTGGGGCTCCGGAATAGGGTTTAGGGCTTGGTTCTAGGGTTTAGGGCCAGGTTTCCGGTGCTCAGCATTAGGGTTTAGGGCTCGGGGCTAGGGCTTAGGGCTCAGCTTTAGGGTTCAGGGCTCGGCTTTAGGGTTTGGGGCTCCGGAATAGGGTTTAGGGCTTGGTTCTAGGGTTTAGGGCCAGGTTTCCGGTGCTCAGCATTAGGGTTTAGGGCTCGGGGCTAGGGCTTAGGGCTCAGCTTTAGGGTTCAGGGCTCGTCTTTAGGGTTTAGGGCTCCGGAATATTGTTTAGGGCTCGGCTCTAGGGTTTAGGGCCAGGTTTCCGGGGCTCGGCATTATGGTTAAGGGTTCGGGGCTAGGGCTTAGGGCTCAGCTTTAGGGTTCAGGGCTCGTCTTTAGGGTTTAGGGCTCCGGAATATTGTTTAGGGCTCGGTTCGAGGGTTTAGGGCCAGGTTTCCGGGGCTCGGCATTAGGGTTTAGGGCTCGGGGCTAGGGCTTAGGGCTCAGCTTTAGGGTTCAGGGCTCGTCTTTAGGGTTTAGGGCTCCGGAATATTGTTTAGGGCTCGGTTCGAGGGTTTAGGGCCAGGTTTCCGGGGCTCGGCATTATGGTTAAGGGTTCGGGGCTAGGGCTTAGGGCTCAGCTTTAGGGTTCAGGGCTCGTCTTTAGGGTTTAGGGCTCCGGAATATTGTTTAGGGCTCGGTTCGAGGGTTTAGGGCCAGGTTTCCGGGGCTCGGCATTATGGTTAAGGGTTCGGGGCTAGGGCTTAGGGCTCAGCTTTAGGGTTCAGGGCTCGTCTTTAGGGTTTAGGGCTCCGGAATATTGTTTAGGGCTCGGTTCGAGGGTTTAGGGCCAGGTTTCCGGGGCTCGGCATTATGGTTAAGGGTTCGGGGCTAGGGCTTAGGGCTCAGCTTTAGGGTTCAGGGCTCGTCTTTAGGGTTTAGGGCTCCGGAATATTGTTTAGGGCTCGGTTCGAGGGTTTAGGGCCAGGTTTCCGGGGCTCGGCATTATGGTTAAGGGTTCGGGGCTAGGGCTTAGGGCTCAGCTTTAGGGTTCAGGGCTCGGCTTTAGGGTTTGGGGCTCCGGAATAGGGTTTAGGGCTTGGTTCTAGGGTTTAGGGCCAGGTTTCCGGTGCTCAGCATTAGGGTTTAGGGCTCGGGGCTAGGGCTTAGGGCTCAGCTTTAGGGTTCAGGGCTCGTCTTTAGGGTTTAGGGCTCCGGAATATTGTTTAGGGCTCGGCTCTAGGGTTTAGGGCCAGGTTTCCGGGGCTCGGCATTATGGTTTAGGGTTCGGGGCTAGGGCTTAGGGCTCAGCTTTAGGGTTTAGGGCTCGGCTTTAGGGTTTAGGTCTCCGGAATATTGTTTAGGGCTCGGCTCTAGGGTTTAGGGCCAGGTTTCCGGGGCTCGGCATTATGGTTAAGGGTTCGGGGCTAGGGCTTAGGGCTCAGCTTTAGGGTTCAGGGCTCGGCTTTAGGGTTTGGGGCTCCGGAATATTGTTTAGTGCTCGGTTCTAGGGTTTAGGGCCAGGTTTCCGGGGCTCGGCATTATGGTTTAGGGTTCGGGGCTAGGGCTTAGGGCTCAGCTTTAGGGTTCAGGGCTCGGCTTTAGGGTTTGGGGCTCCGGAATATTGTTTAGTGCTCGGTTCTAGGGTTTAGGGCCAGGTTTCCGGGGCTCGGCATTATGGTTTAGGGTTCGGGGCTAGGGCTTAGGGCTCAGCTTTAGGGTTCAGGGCTCGGCTTTAGGGTTTGGGGCTCCGGAATAGGGTTTAGGGCTTGGTTCTAGGGTTTAGGGCCAGGTTTCCGGGGCTCGGCATTATGGTTAAGGGTTCGGGGCTAGGGCTTAGGGCTCAGCTTTAGGGTTCAGGGCTCGTCTTTAGGGTTTAGGGCTCCGGAATATTGTTTAGGGCTCGGTTCGAGGGTTTAGGGCCAGGTTTCCGGTGCTCAGCATTAGGGTTTAGGGCTCGGGGCTAGGGCTTAGGGCTCAGCTTTAGGGTTCAGGGCTCGTCTTTAGGGTTTAGGGCTCCGGAATATTGTTTAGGGCTCGGCTCTAGGGTTTAGGGCCAGGTTTCCGGGGCTCGGCATTATGGTTTAGGGTTCGGGGCTAGGGCTGAGGGCTCAGCTTTAGGGTTCAGGGCTCGGCTTTAGGGTTTGGGGCTCCGGAATATTGTTTAGTGCTCGGTTCTAGGGTTTAGGGCCAGGTTTCCGGGGCTCGGCATTAGGGTTTAGGGCTCGGGGCTAGGGCTTAGGGCTCAGCTTTAGGGTTCAGGGCTCGGCTTTAGGGTTTGGGGCTCCGGAATATTGTTTAGTGCTCGGTTCTAGGGTTTAGGGCCAGGTTTCCGGGGCTCGGCATTATGGTTAAGGGTTCGGGGCTAGGGCTTAGGGCTCAGCTTTAGGGTTCAGGGCTCGGCTTTAGGGTTTGGGGCTCCGGAATATTGTTTAGTGCTCGGTTCTAGGGTTTAGGGCCAGGTTTCCGGGGCTCGGCATTATGGTTTAGGGTTCGGGGCTAGGGCTTAGGGCTCAGCTTTAGGGTTCAGGGCTCGGCTTTAGGGTTTAGGGCTCCGGAATATTGTTTAGGGCTCGGCTCTAGGGTTTAGGGCCAGGTTTCCGGGGCTCGGCATTATGGTTAAGGGTTCGGGGCTAGGGCTTAGGGCTCAGCTTTAGGGTTCAGGGCTCGTCTTTAGGGTTTAGGGCTCCGGAATATTGTTTAGGGCTCGGTTCGAGGGTTTAGGGCCAGGTTTCCGGGGCTCGGCATTATGGTTAAGGGTTCGGGGCTAGGGCTTAGGGCTCAGCTTTAGGGTTCAGGGCTCGTCTTTAGGGTTTAGGGCTCCGGAATATTGTTTAGGGCTCGGTTCGAGGGTTTAGGGCCAGGTTTCCGGGGCTCGGCATTATGGTTAAGGGTTCGGGGCTAGGGCTTAGGGCTCAGCTTTAGGGTTCAGGGCTCGTCTTTAGGGTTTAGGGCTCCGGAATATTGTTTAGGGCTCGGTTCGAGGGTTTAGGGCCAGGTTTCCGGGGCTCGGCATTATGGTTAAGGGTTCGGGGCTAGGGCTTAGGGCTCAGCTTTAGGGTTCAGGGCTCGTCTTTAGGGTTTAGGGCTCCGGAATATTGTTTAGGGCTCGGTTCGAGGGTTTAGGGCCAGGTTTCCGGGGCTCGGCATTATGGTTAAGGGTTCGGGGCTAGGGCTTAGGGCTCAGCTTTAGGGTTCAGGGCTCGTCTTTAGGGTTTAGGGCTCCGGAATATTGTTTAGGGCTCGGCTCTAGGGTTTAGGGCCAGGTTTCCGGGGCTCGGCATTATGGTTTAGGGTTCGGGGCTAGGGCTTAGGGCTCAGCTTTAGGGTTCAGGGCTCGGCTTTAGGGTTTGGGGCTCCGGAATAGGGTTTAGGGCTTGGTTCTAGGGTTTAGGGCCAGGTTTCCGGTGCTCGGCATTAGGGTTTAGGGCTCGGGGCTAGGGCTTAGGGCTCAGCTTTAGGGTTCAGGGCTCGGCTTTAGGGTTTGGGGCTCCGGAATAGGGTTTAGGGCTTGGTTCTAGGGTTTAGGGCCAGGTTTCCGGTGCTCAGCATTAGGGTTTAGGGCTCGGGGCTAGGGCTTAGGGCTCAGCTTTAGGGTTCAGGGCTCGGCTTTAGGGTTTGGGGCTCCGGAATAGGGTTTAGGGCTTGGTTCTAGGGTTTAGGGCCAGGTTTCCGGTGCTCAGCATTAGGGTTTAGGGCTCGGGGCTAGGGCTTAGGGCTCAGCTTTAGGGTTCAGGGCTCGTCTTTAGGGTTTAGGGCTCCGGAATATTGTTTAGGGCTCGGCTCTAGGGTTTAGGGCCAGGTTTCCGGGGCTCGGCATTATGGTTAAGGGTTCGGGGCTAGGGCTTAGGGCTCAGCTTTAGGGTTCAGGGCTCGTCTTTAGGGTTTAGGGCTCCGGAATATTGTTTAGGGCTCGGTTCGAGGGTTTAGGGCCAGGTTTCCGGGGCTCGGCATTATGGTTAAGGGTTCGGGGCTAGGGCTTAGGGCTCAGCTTTAGGGTTCAGGGCTCGGCTTTAGGGTTTGGGGCTCCGGAATATTGTTTAGTGCTCGGTTCTAGGGTTTAGGGCCAGGTTTCCGGGGCTCGGCATTATGGTTTAGGGTTCGGGGCTAGGGCTTAGGGCTCAGCTTTAGGGTTCAGGGCTCGGCTTTAGGGTTTGGGGCTCCGGAATATTGTTTAGTGCTCGGTTCTAGGGTTTAGGGCCAGGTTTCCGGGGCTCGGCATTATGGTTTAGGGTTCGGGGCTAGGGCTTAGGGCTCAGCTTTAGGGTTCAGGGCTCGGCTTTAGGGTTTGGGGCTCCGGAATAGGGTTTAGGGCTTGGTTCTAGGGTTTAGGGCCAGGTTTCCGGGGCTCGGCATTATGGTTAAGGGTTCGGGGCTAGGGCTTAGGGCTCAGCTTTAGGGTTCAGGGCTCGTCTTTAGGGTTTAGGGCTCCGGAATATTGTTTAGGGCTCGGTTCGAGGGTTTAGGGCCAGGTTTCCGGGGCTCGGCATTATGGTTAAGGGTTCGGGGCTAGGGCTTAGGGCTCAGCTTTAGGGTTCAGGGCTCGGCTTTAGGGTTTGGGGCTCCGGAATAGGGTTTAGGGCTTGGTTCTAGGGTTTAGGGCCAGGTTTCCGGTGCTCAGCATTAGGGTTTAGGGCTCGGGGCTAGGGCTTAGGGCTCAGCTTTAGGGTTCAGGGCTCGGCTTTAGGGTTTGGGGCTCCGGAATAGGGTTTAGGGCTTGGTTCTAGGGTTTAGGGCCAGGTTTCCGGTGCTCAGCATTAGGGTTTAGGGCTCGGGGCTAGGGCTTAGGGCTCAGCTTTAGGGTTCAGGGCTCGTCTTTAGGGTTTAGGGCTCCGGAATATTGTTTAGGGCTCGGCTCTAGGGTTTAGGGCCAGGTTTCCGGGGCTCGGCATTATGGTTAAGGGTTCGGGGCTAGGGCTTAGGGCTCAGCTTTAGGGTTCAGGGCTCGTCTTTAGGGTTTAGGGCTCCGGAATATTGTTTAGGGCTCGGTTCGAGGGTTTAGGGCCAGGTTTCCGGGGCTCGGCATTATGGTTAAGGGTTCGGGGCTAGGGCTTAGGGCTCAGCTTTAGGGTTCAGGGCTCGGCTTTAGGGTTTGGGGCTCCGGAATATTGTTTAGTGCTCGGTTCTAGGGTTTAGGGCCAGGTTTCCGGGGCTCGGCATTATGGTTTAGGGTTCGGGGCTAGGGCTTAGGGCTCAGCTTTAGGGTTCAGGGCTCGGCTTTAGGGTTTGGGGCTCCGGAATATTGTTTAGTGCTCGGTTCTAGGGTTTAGGGCCAGGTTTCCGGGGCTCGGCATTATGGTTTAGGGTTCGGGGCTAGGGCTTAGGGCTCAGCTTTAGGGTTCAGGGCTCGGCTTTAGGGTTTGGGGCTCCGGAATATTGTTTAGTGCTCGGTTCTAGGGTTTAGGGCCAGGTTTCCGGGGCTCGGCATTATGGTTTAGGGTTCGGGGCTAGGGCTTAGGGCTCAGCTTTAGGGTTCAGGGCTCGGCTTTAGGGTTTGGGGCTCCGGAATAGGGTTTAGGGCTTGGTTCTAGGGTTTAGGGCCAGGTTTCCGGTGCTCAGCATTAGGGTTTAGGGCTCGGGGCTAGGGCTTAGGGCTCAGCTTTAGGGTTCAGGGCTCGTCTTTAGGGTTTAGGGCTCCGGAATATTGTTTAGGGCTCGGTTCGAGGGTTTAGGGCCAGGTTTCCGGGGCTCGGCATTAGGGTTTAGGGCTCGGGGCTAGGGCTTAGGGCTCAGCTTTAGGGTTCAGGGCTCGTCTTTAGGGTTTAGGGCTCCGGAATATTGTTTAGGGCTCGGCTCTAGGGTTTAGGGCCAGGTTTCCGGGGCTCGGCATTATGGTTTAGGGTTCGGGGCTAGGGCTTAGGGCTCAGCTTTAGGGTTCAGGGCTCGTCTTTAGGGTTTAGGGCTCCGGAATATTGTTTAGGGCTCGGCTCTAGGGTTTAGGGCCAGGTTTCCGGGGCTCGGCATTATGGTTAAGGGTTCGGGGCTAGGGCTTAGGGCTCAGCTTTAGGGTTCAGGGCTCGTCTTTAGGGTTTAGGGCTCCGGAATATTGTTTAGGGCTCGGTTCGAGGGTTTAGGGCCAGGTTTCCGGGGCTCGGCATTATGGTTAAGGGTTCGGGGCTAGGGCTTAGGGCTCAGCTTTAGGGTTCAGGGCTCGTCTTTAGGGTTTAGGGCTCCGGAATATTGTTTAGGGCTCGGTTCGAGGGTTTAGGGCCAGGTTTCCGGGGCTCGGCATTATGGTTAAGGGTTCGGGGCTAGGGCTTAGGGCTCAGCTTTAGGGTTCAGGGCTCGTCTTTAGGGTTTAGGGCTCCGGAATATTGTTTAGGGCTCGGTTCGAGGGTTTAGGGCCAGGTTTCCGGGGCTCGGCATTATGGTTAAGGGTTCGGGGCTAGGGCTTAGGGCTCAGCTTTAGGGTTCAGGGCTCGTCTTTAGGGTTTAGGGCTCCGGAATATTGTTTAGGGCTCGGCTCTAGGGTTTAGGGCCAGGTTTCCGGGGCTCGGCATTATGGTTTAGGGTTCGGGGCTAGGGCTTAGGGCTCAGCTTTAGGGTTCAGGGCTCGGCTTTAGGGTTTGGGGCTCCGGAATAGGGTTTAGGGCTTGGTTCTAGGGTTTAGGGCCAGGTTTCCGGTGCTCGGCATTAGGGTTTAGGGCTCGGGGCTAGGGCTTAGGGCTCAGCTTTAGGGTTCAGGGCTCGGCTTTAGGGTTTGGGGCTCCGGAATAGGGTTTAGGGCTTGGTTCTAGGGTTTAGGGCCAGGTTTCCGGTGCTCAGCATTAGGGTTTAGGGCTCGGGGCTAGGGCTTAGGGCTCAGCTTTAGGGTTCAGGGCTCGGCTTTAGGGTTTGGGGCTCCGGAATAGGGTTTAGGGCTTGGTTCTAGGGTTTAGGGCCAGGTTTCCGGTGCTCAGCATTAGGGTTTAGGGCTCGGGGCTAGGGCTTAGGGCTCAGCTTTAGGGTTCAGGGCTCGGCTTTAGGGTTTGGGGCTCCGGAATAGGGTTTAGGGCTTGGTTCTAGGGTTTAGGGCCAGGTTTCCGGTGCTCAGCATTAGGGTTTAGGGCTCGGGGCTAGGGCTTAGGGCTCAGCTTTAGGGTTCAGGGCTCGGCTTTAGGGTTTGGGGCTCCGGAATATTGTTTAGGGCTCGGCTCTAGGGTTTAGGGCCAGGTTTCCGGGGCTCGGCATTATGGTTAAGGGTTCGGGGCTAGGGCTTAGGGCTCAGCTTTAGGGTTCAGGGCTCGTCTTTAGGGTTTAGGGCTCCGGAATATTGTTTAGGGCTCGGTTCGAGGGTTTAGGGCCAGGTTTCCGGGGCTCGGCATTATGGTTAAGGGTTCGGGGCTAGGGCTTAGGGCTCAGCTTTAGGGTTCAGGGCTCGTCTTTAGGGTTTAGGGCTCCGGAATATTGTTTAGGGCTCGGTTCGAGGGTTTAGGGCCAGGTTTCCGGGGCTCGGCATTATGGTTAAGGGTTCGGGGCTAGGGCTTAGGGCTCAGCTTTAGGGTTCAGGGCTCGTCTTTAGGGTTTAGGGCTCCGGAATATTGTTTAGGGCTCGGTTCGAGGGTTTAGGGCCAGGTTTCCGGGGCTCGGCATTATGGTTAAGGGTTCGGGGCTAGGGCTTAGGGCTCAGCTTTAGGGTTCAGGGCTCGTCTTTAGGGTTTAGGGCTCCGGAATATTGTTTAGGGCTCGGTTCGAGGGTTTAGGGCCAGGTTTCCGGGGCTCGGCATTATGGTTAAGGGTTCGGGGCTAGGGCTTAGGGCTCAGCTTTAGGGTTCAGGGCTCGTCTTTAGGGTTTAGGGCTCCGGAATATTGTTTAGGGCTCGGCTCTAGGGTTTAGGGCCAGGTTTCCGGGGCTCGGCATTATGGTTTAGGGTTCGGGGCTAGGGCTTAGGGCTCAGCTTTAGGGTTCAGGGCTCGTCTTTAGGGTTTGGGGCTCCGGAATATTGTTTAGGGCTCGGTTCGAGGGTTTAGGGCCAGGTTTCCGGGGCTCGGCATTATGGTTAAGGGTTCGGGGCTAGGGCTTAGGGCTCAGCTTTAGGGTTCAGGGCTCGTCTTTAGGGTTTAGGGCTCCGGAATATTGTTTAGGGCTCGGTTCGAGGGTTTAGGGCCAGGTTTCCGGGGCTCGGCATTATGGTTAAGGGTTCGGGGCTAGGGCTTAGGGCTCAGCTTTAGGGTTCAGGGCTCGTCTTTAGGGTTTAGGGCTCCGGAATATTGTTTAGGGCTCGGCTCTAGGGTTTAGGGCCAGGTTTCCGGGGCTCGGCATTATGGTTTAGGGTTCGGGGCTAGGGCTTAGGGCTCAGCTTTAGGGTTCAGGGCTCGGCTTTAGGGTTTGGGGCTCCGGAATAGGGTTTAGGGCTTGGTTCTAGGGTTTAGGGCCAGGTTTCCGGTGCTCAGCATTAGGGTTTAGGGCTCGGGGCTAGGGCTTAGGGCTCAGCTTTAGGGTTCAGGGCTCGTCTTTAGGGTTTAGGGCTCCGGAATATTGTTTAGGGCTCGGCTCTAGGGTTTAGGGCCAGGTTTCCGGGGCTCGGCATTATGGTTTAGGGTTCGGGGCTAGGGCTTAGGGCTCAGCTTTAGGGTTCAGGGCTCGGCTTTAGGGTTTGGGGCTCCGGAATAGGGTTTAGGGCTTGGTTCTAGGGTTTAGGGCCAGGTTTCCGGTGCTCAGCATTAGGGTTTAGGGCTCGGGGCTAGGGCTTAGGGCTCAGCTTTAGGGTTCAGGGCTCGTCTTTAGGGTTTAGGGCTCCGGAATATTGTTTAGGGCTCGGCTCTAGGGTTTAGGGCCAGGTTTCCGGGGCTCGGCATTATGGTTAAGGGTTCGGGGCTAGGGCTTAGGGCTCAGCTTTAGGGTTCAGGGCTCGTCTTTAGGGTTTAGGGCTCCGGAATATTGTTTAGGGCTCGGTTCGAGGGTTTAGGGCCAGGTTTCCGGGGCTCGGCATTATGGTTAAGGGTTCGGGGCTAGGGCTTAGGGCTCAGCTTTAGGGTTCAGGGCTCGGCTTTAGGGTTTGGGGCTCCGGAATAGGGTTTAGGGCTTGGTTCTAGGGTTTAGGGCCAGGTTTCCGGTGCTCAGCATTAGGGTTTAGGGCTCGGGGCTAGGGCTTAGGGCTCAGCTTTAGGGTTCAGGGCTCGTCTTTAGGGTTTAGGGCTCCGGAATATTGTTTAGGGCTCGGCTCTAGGGTTTAGGGCCAGGTTTCCGGGGCTCGGCATTATGGTTTAGGGTTCGGGGCTAGGGCTTAGGGCTCAGCTTTAGGGTTTAGGGCTCGGCTTTAGGGTTTAGGTCTCCGGAATATTGTTTAGGGCTCGGCTCTAGGGTTTAGGGCCAGGTTTCCGGGGCTCGGCATTATGGTTAAGGGTTCGGGGCTAGGGCTTAGGGCTCAGCTTTAGGGTTCAGGGCTCGTCTTTAGGGTTTAGGGCTCCGGAATATTGTTTAGGGCTCGGCTCTAGGGTTTAGGGCCAGGTTTCCGGGGCTCGGCATTATGGTTAAGGGTTCGGGGCTAGGGCTTAGGGCTCAGCTTTAGGGTTCAGGGCTCGGCTTTAGGGTTTGGGGCTCCGGAATATTGTTTAGTGCTCGGTTCTAGGGTTTAGGGCCAGGTTTCCGGGGCTCGGCATTATGGTTTAGGGTTCGGGGCTAGGGCTTAGGGCTCAGCTTTAGGGTTCAGGGCTCGTCTTTAGGGTTTAGGGCTCCGGAATATTGTTTAGGGCTCGGCTCTAGGGTTTAGGGCCAGGTTTCCGGGGCTCGGCATTATGGTTAAGGGTTCGGGGCTAGGGCTTAGGGCTCAGCTTTAGGGTTCAGGGCTCGTCTTTAGGGTTTAGGGCTCCGGAATATTGTTTAGGGCTCGGTTCGAGGGTTTAGGGCCAGGTTTCCGGGGCTCGGCATTATGGTTAAGGGTTCGGGGCTAGGGCTTAGGGCTCAGCTTTAGGGTTCAGGGCTCGTCTTTAGGGTTTAGGGCTCCGGAATATTGTTTAGGGCTCGGTTCGAGGGTTTAGGGCCAGGTTTCCGGGGCTCGGCATTATGGTTAAGGGTTCGGGGCTAGGGCTTAGGGCTCAGCTTTAGGGTTCAGGGCTCGTCTTTAGGGTTTAGGGCTCCGGAATATTGTTTAGGGCTCGGCTCTAGGGTTTAGGGCCAGGTTTCCGGGGCTCGGCATTAGGGTTTAGGGCTCGGGGCTAGGGCTTAGGGCTCAGCTTTAGGGTTCAGGGCTCGTCTTTAGGGTTTAGGGCTCCGGAATATTGTTTAGGGCTCGGTTCGAGGGTTTAGGGCCAGGTTTCCGGGGCTCGGCATTAGGGTTTAGGGCTCGGGGCTAGGGCTTAGGGCTCAGCTTTAGGGTTCAGGGCTCGTCTTTAGGGTTTAGGGCTCCGGAATATTGTTTAGGGCTCGGCTCTAGGGTTTAGGGCCAGGTTTCCGGGGCTCGGCATTATGGTTTAGGGTTCGGGGCTAGGGCTTAGGGCTCAGCTTTAGGGTTCAGGGCTCGTCTTTAGGGTTTAGGGCTCCGGAATATTGTTTAGGGCTCGGTTCGAGGGTTTAGGGCCAGGTTTCCGGGGCTCGGCATTATGGTTAAGGGTTCGGGGCTAGGGCTTAGGGCTCAGCTTTAGGGTTCAGGGCTCGTCTTTAGGGTTTAGGGCTCCGGAATATTGTTTAGGGCTCGGCTCTAGGGTTTAGGGCCAGGTTTCCGGGGCTCGGCATTATGGTTTAGGGTTCGGGGCTAGGGCTGAGGGCTCAGCTTTAGGGTTCAGGGCTCGTCTTTAGGGTTTAGGGCTCCGGAATATTGTTTAGGGCTCGGTTCGAGGGTTTAGGGCCAGGTTTCCGGGGCTCGGCATTATGGTTAAGGGTTCGGGGCTAGGGCTTAGGGCTCAGCTTTAGGGTTCAGGGCTCGTCTTTAGGGTTTAGGGCTCCGGAATATTGTTTAGGGCTCGGTTCGAGGGTTTAGGGCCAGGTTTCCGGGGCTCGGCATTATGGTTAAGGGTTCGGGGCTAGGGCTTAGGGCTCAGCTTTAGGGTTCAGGGCTCGTCTTTAGGGTTTAGGGCTCCGGAATATTGTTTAGGGCTCGGTTCGAGGGTTTAGGGCCAGGTTTCCGGGGCTCGGCATTATGGTTAAGGGTTCGGGGCTAGGGCTTAGGGCTCAGCTTTAGGGTTCAGGGCTCGTCTTTAGGGTTTAGGGCTCCGGAATATTGTTTAGGGCTCGGTTCGAGGGTTTAGGGCCAGGTTTCCGGGGCTCGGCATTATGGTTAAGGGTTCGGGGCTAGGGCTTAGGGCTCAGCTTTAGGGTTCAGGGCTCGTCTTTAGGGTTTAGGGCTCCGGAATATTGTTTAGGGCTCGGTTCGAGGGTTTAGGGCCAGGTTTCCGGGGCTCGGCATTATGGTTTAGGGTTCGGGGCTAGGGCTTAGGGCTCAGCTTTAGGGTTCAGGGCTCGTCTTTAGGGTTTAGGGCTCCGGAATATTGTTTAGGGCTCGGTTCGAGGGTTTAGGGCCAGGTTTCCGGGGCTCGGCATTATGGTTAAGGGTTCGGGGCTAGGGCTTAGGGCTCAGCTTTAGGGTTCAGGGCTCGTCTTTAGGGTTTAGGGCTCCGGAATATTGTTTAGGGCTCGGTTCGAGGGTTTAGGGCCAGGTTTCCGGGGCTCGGCATTATGGTTTAGGGTTCGGGGCTAGGGCTTAGGGCTCAGCTTTAGGGTTCAGGGCTCGTCTTTAGGGTTTAGGGCTCCGGAATATTGTTTAGGGCTCGGTTCGAGGGTTTAGGGCCAGGTTTCCGGGGCTCGGCATTATGGTTAAGGGTTCGGGGCTAGGGCTTAGGGCTCAGCTTTAGGGTTCAGGGCTCGTCTTTAGGGTTTAGGGCTCCGGAATATTGTTTAGGGCTCGGTTCGAGGGTTTAGGGCCAGGTTTCCGGGGCTCGGCATTATGGTTAAGGGTTCGGGGCTAGGGCTTAGGGCTCAGCTTTAGGGTTCAGGGCTCGTCTTTAGGGTTTAGGGCTCCGGAATATTGTTTAGGGCTCGGCTCTAGGGTTTAGGGCCAGGTTTCCGGGGCTCGGCATTAGGGTTTAGGGCTCGGGGCTAGGGCTTAGGGCTCAGCTTTAGGGTTCAGGGCTCGTCTTTAGGGTTTAGGGCTCCGGAATATTGTTTAGGGCTCGGTTCGAGGGTTTAGGGCCAGGTTTCCGGGGCTCGGCATTATGGTTAAGGGTTCGGGGCTAGGGCTTAGGGCTCAGCTTTAGGGTTCAGGGCTCGTCTTTAGGGTTTAGGGCTCCGGAATATTGTTTAGGGCTCGGCTCTAGGGTTTAGGGCCAGGTTTCCGGGGCTCGGCATTATGGTTAAGGGTTCGGGGCTAGGGCTTAGGGCTCAGCTTTAGGGTTCAGGGCTCGTCTTTAGGGTTTAGGGCTCCGGAATATTGTTTAGGGCTCGGTTCGAGGGTTTAGGGCCAGGTTTCCGGGGCTCGGCATTATGGTTAAGGGTTCGGGGCTAGGGCTTAGGGCTCAGCTTTAGGGTTCAGGGCTCGTCTTTAGGGTTTAGGGCTCCGGAATATTGTTTAGGGCTCGGTTCGAGGGTTTAGGGCCAGGTTTCCGGGGCTCGGCATTATGGTTAAGGGTTCGGGGCTAGGGCTTAGGGCTCAGCTTTAGGGTTCAGGGCTCGTCTTTAGGGTTTAGGGCTCCGGAATATTGTTTAGGGCTCGGTTCGAGGGTTTAGGGCCAGGTTTCCGGGGCTCGGCATTATGGTTAAGGGTTCGGGGCTAGGGCTTAGGGCTCAGCTTTAGGGTTCAGGGCTCGTCTTTAGGGTTTAGGGCTCCGGAATATTGTTTAGGGCTCGGTTCGAGGGTTTAGGGCCAGGTTTCCGGGGCTCGGCATTATGGTTAAGGGTTCGGGGCTAGGGCTTAGGGCTCAGCTTTAGGGTTCAGGGCTCGTCTTTAGGGTTTAGGGCTCCGGAATATTGTTTAGGGCTCGGTTCGAGGGTTTAGGGCCAGGTTTCCGGGGCTCGGCATTATGGTTTAGGGTTCGGGGCTAGGGCTTAGGGCTCAGCTTTAGGGTTCAGGGCTCGTCTTTAGGGTTTAGGGCTCCGGAATATTGTTTAGGGCTCGGTTCGAGGGTTTAGGGCCAGGTTTCCGGGGCTCGGCATTAGGGTTTAGGGCTCGGGGCTAGGGCTTAGGGCTCAGCTTTAGGGTTCAGGGCTCGTCTTTAGGGTTTAGGGCTCCGGAATATTGTTTAGGGCTCGGTTCGAGGGTTTAGGGCCAGGTTTCCGGGGCTCGGCATTATGGTTAAGGGTTCGGGGCTAGGGCTTAGGGCTCAGCTTTAGGGTTCAGGGCTCGTCTTTAGGGTTTAGGGCTCCGGAATATTGTTTAGGGCTCGGTTCGAGGGTTTAGGGCCAGGTTTCCGGGGCTCGGCATTATGGTTAAGGGTTCGGGGCTAGGGCTTAGGGCTCAGCTTTAGGGTTCAGGGCTCGTCTTTAGGGTTTAGGGCTCCGGAATATTGTTTAGGGCTCGGCTCTAGGGTTTAGGGCCAGGTTTCCGGGGCTCGGCATTATGGTTAAGGGTTCGGGGCTAGGGCTTAGGGCTCAGCTTTAGGGTTCAGGGCTCGTCTTTAGGGTTTAGGGCTCCGGAATATTGTTTAGGGCTCGGTTCGAGGGTTTAGGGCCAGGTTTCCGGGGCTCGGCATTATGGTTAAGGGTTCGGGGCTAGGGCTTAGGGCTCAGCTTTAGGGTTCAGGGCTCGTCTTTAGGGTTTAGGGCTCCGGAATATTGTTTAGGGCTCGGTTCGAGGGTTTAGGGCCAGGTTTCCGGGGCTCGGCATTATGGTTAAGGGTTCGGGGCTAGGGCTTAGGGCTCAGCTTTAGGGTTCAGGGCTCGTCTTTAGGGTTTAGGGCTCCGGAATATTGTTTAGGGCTCGGTTCGAGGGTTTAGGGCCAGGTTTCCGGGGCTCGGCATTATGGTTAAGGGTTCGGGGCTAGGGCTTAGGGCTCAGCTTTAGGGTTCAGGGCTCGTCTTTAGGGTTTAGGGCTCCGGAATATTGTTTAGGGCTCGGTTCGAGGGTTTAGGGCCAGGTTTCCGGGGCTCGGCATTATGGTTAAGGGTTCGGGGCTAGGGCTTAGGGCTCAGCTTTAGGGTTCAGGGCTCGTCTTTAGGGTTTAGGGCTCCGGAATATTGTTTAGGGCTCGGTTCGAGGGTTTAGGGCCAGGTTTCCGGGGCTCGGCATTATGGTTAAGGGTTCGGGGCTAGGGCTTAGGGCTCAGCTTTAGGGTTCAGGGCTCGTCTTTAGGGTTTAGGGCTCCGGAATATTGTTTAGGGCTCGGTTCGAGGGTTTAGGGCCAGGTTTCCGGGGCTCGGCATTATGGTTAAGGGTTCGGGGCTAGGGCTTAGGGCTCAGCTTTAGGGTTCAGGGCTCGTCTTTAGGGTTTAGGGCTCCGGAATATTGTTTAGGGCTCGGCTCTAGGGTTTAGGGCCAGGTTTCCGGGGCTCGGCATTATGGTTTAGGGTTCGGGGCTAGGGCTTAGGGCTCAGCTTTAGGGTTCAGGGCTCGTCTTTAGGGTTTAGGGCTCCGGAATATTGTTTAGGGCTCGGCTCTAGGGTTTAGGGCCAGGTTTCCGGGGCTCGGCATTATGGTTTAGGGTTCGGGGCTAGGGCTTAGGGCTCAGCTTTAGGGTTCAGGGCTCGGCTTTAGGGTTTGGGGCTCCGGAATATTGTTTAGTGCTCGGTTCTAGGGTTTAGGGCCAGGTTTCCGGGGCTCGGCATTATGGTTAAGGGTTCGGGGCTAGGGCTTAGGGCTCAGCTTTAGGGTTCAGGGCTCGTCTTTAGGGTTTAGGGCTCCGGAATATTGTTTAGGGCTCGGTTCGAGGGTTTAGGGCCAGGTTTCCGGGGCTCGGCATTATGGTTAAGGGTTCGGGGCTAGGGCTTAGGGCTCAGCTTTAGGGTTCAGGGCTCGTCTTTAGGGTTTAGGGCTCCGGAATATTGTTTAGGGCTCGGTTCGAGGGTTTAGGGCCAGGTTTCCGGGGCTCGGCATTATGGTTAAGGGTTCGGGGCTAGGGCTTAGGGCTCAGCTTTAGGGTTCAGGGCTCGTCTTTAGGGTTTAGGGCTCCGGAATATTGTTTAGGGCTCGGTTCGAGGGTTTAGGGCCAGGTTTCCGGGGCTCGGCATTATGGTTAAGGGTTCGGGGCTAGGGCTTAGGGCTCAGCTTTAGGGTTCAGGGCTCGTCTTTAGGGTTTAGGGCTCCGGAATATTGTTTAGGGCTCGGTTCGAGGGTTTAGGGCCAGGTTTCCGGGGCTCGGCATTATGGTTAAGGGTTCGGGGCTAGGGCTTAGGGCTCAGCTTTAGGGTTCAGGGCTCGTCTTTAGGGTTTAGGGCTCCGGAATATTGTTTAGGGCTCGGTTCGAGGGTTTAGGGCCAGGTTTCCGGGGCTCGGCATTATGGTTAAGGGTTCGGGGCTAGGGCTTAGGGCTCAGCTTTAGGGTTCAGGGCTCGGCTTTAGGGTTTGGGGCTCCGGAATAGGGTTTAGGGCTTGGTTCTAGGGTTTAGGGCCAGGTTTCCGGTGCTCAGCATTAGGGTTTAGGGCTCGGGGCTAGGGCTTAGGGCTCAGCTTTAGGGTTCAGGGCTCGTCTTTAGGGTTTAGGGCTCCGGAATATTGTTTAGGGCTCGGCTCTAGGGTTTAGGGCCAGGTTTCCGGGGCTCGGCATTATGGTTTAGGGTTCGGGGCTAGGGCTTAGGGCTCAGCTTTAGGGTTCAGGGCTCGGCTTTAGGGTTTGGGGCTCCGGAATAGGGTTTAGGGCTTGGTTCTAGGGTTTAGGGCCAGGTTTCCGGTGCTCAGCATTAGGGTTTAGGGCTCGGGGCTAGGGCTTAGGGCTCAGCTTTAGGGTTCAGGGCTCGTCTTTAGGGTTTAGGGCTCCGGAATATTGTTTAGGGCTCGGCTCTAGGGTTTAGGGCCAGGTTTCCGGGGCTCGGCATTATGGTTTAGGGTTCGGGGCTAGGGCTTAGGGCTCAGCTTTAGGGTTTAGGGCTCGGCTTTAGGGTTTAGGTCTCCGGAATATTGTTTAGGGCTCGGCTCTAGGGTTTAGGGCCAGGTTTCCGGGGCTCGGCATTATGGTTAAGGGTTCGGGGCTAGGGCTTAGGGCTCAGCTTTAGGGTTCAGGGCTCGGCTTTAGGGTTTGGGGCTCCGGAATATTGTTTAGTGCTCGGTTCTAGGGTTTAGGGCCAGGTTTCCGGGGCTCGGCATTATGGTTTAGGGTTCGGGGCTAGGGCTTAGGGCTCAGCTTTAGGGTTCAGGGCTCGGCTTTAGGGTTTAGGGCTCCGGAATATTGTTTAGGGCTCGGTTCGAGGGTTTAGGGCCAGGTTTCCGGGGCTCGGCATTATGGTTAAGGGTTCGGGGCTAGGGCTTAGGGCTCAGCTTTAGGGTTCAGGGCTCGGCTTTAGGGTTTGGGGCTCCGGAATATTGTTTAGTGCTCGGTTCTAGGGTTTAGGGCCAGGTTTCCGGGGCTCGGCATTATGGTTTAGGGTTCGGGGCTAGGGCTTAGGGCTCAGCTTTAGGGTTCAGGGCTCGGCTTTAGGGTTTGGGGCTCCGGAATATTGTTTAGGGCTCGGTTCGAGGGTTTAGGGCCAGGTTTCCGGGGCTCGGCATTATGGTTAAGGGTTCGGGGCTAGGGCTTAGGGCTCAGCTTTAGGGTTCAGGGCTCGTCTTTAGGGTTTAGGGCTCCGGAATATTGTTTAGGGCTCGGTTCGAGGGTTTAGGGCCAGGTTTCCGGGGCTCGGCATTATGGTTAAGGGTTCGGGGCTAGGGCTTAGGGCTCAGCTTTAGGGTTCAGGGCTCGTCTTTAGGGTTTAGGGCTCCGGAATATTGTTTAGGGCTCGGCTCTAGGGTTTAGGGCCAGGTTTCCGGGGCTCGGCATTATGGTTTAGGGTTCGGGGCTAGGGCTTAGGGCTCAGCTTTAGGGTTCAGGGCTCGGCTTTAGGGTTTGGGGCTCCGGAATAGGGTTTAGGGCTTGGTTCTAGGGTTTAGGGCCAGGTTTCCGGTGCTCAGCATTAGGGTTTAGGGCTCGGGGCTAGGGCTTAGGGCTCAGCTTTAGGGTTCAGGGCTCGTCTTTAGGGTTTAGGGCTCCGGAATATTGTTTAGGGCTCGGCTCTAGGGTTTAGGGCCAGGTTTCCGGGGCTCGGCATTATGGTTTAGGGTTCGGGGCTAGGGCTTAGGGCTCAGCTTTAGGGTTCAGGGCTCGTCTTTAGGGTTTAGGGCTCCGGAATATTGTTTAGGGCTCGGCTCTAGGGTTTAGGGCCAGGTTTCCGGGGCTCGGCATTATGGTTAAGGGTTCGGGGCTAGGGCTTAGGGCTCAGCTTTAGGGTTCAGGGCTCGTCTTTAGGGTTTAGGGCTCCGGAATATTGTTTAGGGCTCGGTTCGAGGGTTTAGGGCCAGGTTTCCGGGGCTCGGCATTATGGTTAAGGGTTCGGGGCTAGGGCTTAGGGCTCAGCTTTAGGGTTCAGGGCTCGTCTTTAGGGTTTAGGGCTCCGGAATATTGTTTAGGGCTCGGTTCGAGGGTTTAGGGCCAGGTTTCCGGGGCTCGGCATTATGGTTAAGGGTTCGGGGCTAGGGCTTAGGGCTCAGCTTTAGGGTTCAGGGCTCGGCTTTAGGGTTTGGGGCTCCGGAATAGGGTTTAGGGCTTGGTTCTAGGGTTTAGGGCCAGGTTTCCGGTGCTCAGCATTAGGGTTTAGGGCTCGGGGCTAGGGCTTAGGGCTCAGCTTTAGGGTTCAGGGCTCGTCTTTAGGGTTTAGGGCTCCGGAATATTGTTTAGGGCTCGGCTCTAGGGTTTAGGGCCAGGTTTCCGGGGCTCGGCATTATGGTTAAGGGTTCGGGGCTAGGGCTTAGGGCTCAGCTTTAGGGTTCAGGGCTCGTCTTTAGGGTTTAGGGCTCCGGAATATTGTTTAGGGCTCGGTTCGAGGGTTTAGGGCCAGGTTTCCGGGGCTCGGCATTATGGTTAAGGGTTCGGGGCTAGGGCTTAGGGCTCAGCTTTAGGGTTCAGGGCTCGGCTTTAGGGTTTGGGGCTCCGGAATAGGGTTTAGGGCTTGGTTCTAGGGTTTAGGGCCAGGTTTCCGGTGCTCAGCATTAGGGTTTAGGGCTCGGGGCTAGGGCTTAGGGCTCAGCTTTAGGGTTCAGGGCTCGGCTTTAGGGTTTGGGGCTCCGGAATAGGGTTTAGGGCTTGGTTCTAGGGTTTAGGGCCAGGTTTCCGGGGCTCGGCATTATGGTTTAGGGTTCGGGGCTAGGGCTTAGGGCTCAGCTTTAGGGTTCAGGGCTCGTCTTTAGGGTTTAGGGCTCCGGAATATTGTTTAGGGCTCGGTTCGAGGGTTTAGGGCCAGGTTTCCGGGGCTCGGCATTATGGTTAAGGGTTCGGGGCTAGGGCTTAGGGCTCAGCTTTAGGGTTCAGGGCTCGTCTTTAGGGTTTAGGGCTCCGGAATATTGTTTAGGGCTCGGTTCGAGGGTTTAGGGCCAGGTTTCCGGGGCTCGGCATTATGGTTAAGGGTTCGGGGCTAGGGCTTAGGGCTCAGCTTTAGGGTTCAGGGCTCGTCTTTAGGGTTTAGGGCTCCGGAATATTGTTTAGGGCTCGGTTCGAGGGTTTAGGGCCAGGTTTCCGGGGCTCGGCATTATGGTTAAGGGTTCGGGGCTAGGGCTTAGGGCTCAGCTTTAGGGTTCAGGGCTCGGCTTTAGGGTTTGGGGCTCCGGAATAGGGTTTAGGGCTTGGTTCTAGGGTTTAGGGCCAGGTTTCCGGTGCTCAGCATTAGGGTTTAGGGCTCGGGGCTAGGGCTTAGGGCTCAGCTTTAGGGTTCAGGGCTCGTCTTTAGGGTTTAGGGCTCCGGAATATTGTTTAGGGCTCGGCTCTAGGGTTTAGGGCCAGG
Organism: Triturus cristatus; assembly: GCF_964204655.1. Classification (NCBI taxonomy): domain Eukaryota; kingdom Metazoa; phylum Chordata; class Amphibia; order Caudata; family Salamandridae; genus Triturus; species Triturus cristatus. The sequence continues at coordinate 141,296 of NW_028188424.1, forward strand.
TTTCCGGGGCTCGGCATTATGGTTAAGGGTTCGGGGCTAGGGCTTAGGGCTCAGCTTTAGGGTTCAGGGCTCGTCTTTAGGGTTTAGGGCTCCGGAATATTGTTTAGGGCTCGGTTCGAGGGTTTAGGGCCAGGTTTCCGGGGCTCGGCATTATGGTTAAGGGTTCGGGGCTAGGGCTTAGGGCTCAGCTTTAGGGTTCAGGGCTCGTCTTTAGGGTTTAGGGCTCCGGAATATTGTTTAGGGCTCGGTTCGAGGGTTTAGGGCCAGGTTTCCGGGGCTCGGCATTATGGTTAAGGGTTCGGGGCTAGGGCTTAGGGCTCAGCTTTAGGGTTCAGGGCTCGGCTTTAGGGTTTGGGGCTCCGGAATAGGGTTTAGGGCTTGGTTCTAGGGTTTAGGGCCAGGTTTCCGGTGCTCAGCATTAGGGTTTAGGGCTCGGGGCTAGGGCTTAGGGCTCAGCTTTAGGGTTCAGGGCTCGTCTTTAGGGTTTAGGGCTCCGGAATATTGTTTAGGGCTCGGCTCTAGGGTTTAGGGCCAGGTTTCCGGGGCTCGGCATTATGGTTAAGGGTTCGGGGCTAGGGCTTAGGGCTCAGCTTTAGGGTTCAGGGCTCGTCTTTAGGGTTTAGGGCTCCGGAATATTGTTTAGGGCTCGGCTCTAGGGTTTAGGGCCAGGTTTCCGGGGCTCGGCATTATGGTTTAGGGTTCGGGGCTAGGGCTTAGGGCTCAGCTTTAGGGTTCAGGGCTCGGCTTTAGGGTTTGGGGCTCCGGAATAGGGTTTAGGGCTTGGTTCTAGGGTTTAGGGCCAGGTTTCCGGTGCTCAGCATTAGGGTTTAGGGCTCGGGGCTAGGGCTTAGGGCTCAGCTTTAGGGTTCAGGGCTCGTCTTTAGGGTTTAGGGCTCCGGAATATTGTTTAGGGCTCGGCTCTAGGGTTTAGGGCCAGGTTTCCGGGGCTCGGCATTATGGTTTAGGGTTCGGGGCTAGGGCTTAGGGCTCAGCTTTAGGGTTCAGGGCTCGTCTTTAGGGTTTAGGGCTCCGGAATATTGTTTAGGGCTCGGCTCTAGGGTTTAGGGCCAGGTTTCCGGGGCTCGGCATTATGGTTTAGGGTTCGGGGCTAGGGCTTAGGGCTCAGCTTTAGGGTTCAGGGCTCGGCTTTAGGGTTTGGGGCTCCGGAATAGGGTTTAGGGCTTGGTTCTAGGGTTTAGGGCCAGGTTTCCGGTGCTCGGCATTATGGTTAAGGGTTCGGGGCTAGGGCTTAGGGCTCAGCTTTAGGGTTCAGGGCTCGGCTTTAGGGTTTGGGGCTCCGGAATAGGGTTTAGGGCTTGGTTCTAGGGTTTAGGGCCAGGTTTCCGGTGCTCAGCATTAGGGTTTAGGGCTCGGGGCTAGGGCTTAGGGCTCAGCTTTAGGGTTCAGGGCTCGGCTTTAGGGTTTGGGGCTCCGGAATAGGGTTTAGGGCTTGGTTCTAGGGTTTAGGGCCAGGTTTCCGGTGCTCAGCATTAGGGTTTAGGGCTCGGGGCTAGGGCTTAGGGCTCAGCTTTAGGGTTCAGGGCTCGGCTTTAGGGTTTGGGGCTCCGGAATATTGTTTAGGGCTCGGCTCTAGGGTTTAGGGCCAGGTTTCCGGGGCTCGGCATTATGGTTAAGGGTTCGGGGCTAGGGCTTAGGGCTCAGCTTTAGGGTTCAGGGCTCGGCTTTAGGGTTTGGGGCTCCGGAATAGGGTTTAGGGCTTGGTTCTAGGGTTTAGGGCCAGGTTTCCGGTGCTCAGCATTAGGGTTTAGGGCTCGGGGCTAGGGCTTAGGGCTCAGCTTTAGGGTTCAGGGCTCGTCTTTAGGGTTTAGGGCTCCGGAATATTGTTTAGGGCTCGGTTCGAGGGTTTAGGGCCAGGTTTCCGGGGCTCGGCATTATGGTTAAGGGTTCGGGGCTAGGGCTTAGGGCTCAGCTTTAGGGTTCAGGGCTCGGCTTTAGGGTTTGGGGCTCCGGAATAGGGTTTAGGGCTTGGTTCTAGGGTTTAGGGCCAGGTTTCCGGTGCTCAGCATTAGGGTTTAGGGCTCGGGGCTAGGGCTTAGGGCTCAGCTTTAGGGTTCAGGGCTCGTCTTTAGGGTTTAGGGCTCCGGAATATTGTTTAGGGCTCGGCTCTAGGGTTTAGGGCCAGGTTTCCGGGGCTCGGCATTATGGTTAAGGGTTCGGGGCTAGGGCTTAGGGCTCAGCTTTAGGGTTCAGGGCTCGTCTTTAGGGTTTAGGGCTCCGGAATATTGTTTAGGGCTCGGTTCGAGGGTTTAGGGCCAGGTTTCCGGGGCTCGGCATTATGGTTAAGGGTTCGGGGCTAGGGCTTAGGGCTCAGCTTTAGGGTTCAGGGCTCGTCTTTAGGGTTTAGGGCTCCGGAATATTGTTTAGGGCTCGGTTCGAGGGTTTAGGGCCAGGTTTCCGGGGCTCGGCATTATGGTTAAGGGTTCGGGGCTAGGGCTTAGGGCTCAGCTTTAGGGTTCAGGGCTCGTCTTTAGGGTTTAGGGCTCCGGAATATTGTTTAGGGCTCGGTTCGAGGGTTTAGGGCCAGGTTTCCGGGGCTCGGCATTATGGTTAAGGGTTCGGGGCTAGGGCTTAGGGCTCAGCTTTAGGGTTCAGGGCTCGTCTTTAGGGTTTAGGGCTCCGGAATATTGTTTAGGGCTCGGTTCGAGGGTTTAGGGCCAGGTTTCCGGGGCTCGGCATTATGGTTAAGGGTTCGGGGCTAGGGCTTAGGGCTCAGCTTTAGGGTTCAGGGCTCGGCTTTAGGGTTTAGGGCTCCGGAATATTGTTTAGGGCTCGGCTCTAGGGTTTAGGGCCAGGTTTCCGGGGCTCGGCATTATGGTTAAGGGTTCGGGGCTAGGGCTTAGGGCTCAGCTTTAGGGTTCAGGGCTCGTCTTTAGGGTTTAGGGCTCCGGAATATTGTTTAGTGCTCGGTTCTAGGGTTTAGGGCCAGGTTTCCGGGGCTCGGCATTATGGTTTAGGGTTCGGGGCTAGGGCTTAGGGCTCAGCTTTAGGGTTCAGGGCTCGGCTTTAGGGTTTGGGGCTCCGGAATAGGGTTTAGGGCTTGGTTCTAGGGTTTAGGGCCAGGTTTCCGGTGCTCAGCATTAGGGTTTAGGGCTCGGGGCTAGGGCTTAGGGCTCAGCTTTAGGGTTCAGGGCTCGGCTTTAGGGTTTGGGGCTCCGGAATAGGGTTTAGGGCTTGGTTCTAGGGTTTAGGGCCAGGTTTCCGGTGCTCAGCATTAGGGTTTAGGGCTCGGGGCTAGGGCTTAGGGCTCAGCTTTAGGGTTCAGGGCTCGGCTTTAGGGTTTGGGGCTCCGGAATATTGTTTAGGGCTCGGCTCTAGGGTTTAGGGCCAGGTTTCCGGGGCTCGGCATTATGGTTAAGGGTTCGGGGCTAGGGCTTAGGGCTCAGCTTTAGGGTTCAGGGCTCGGCTTTAGGGTTTGGGGCTCCGGAATAGGGTTTAGGGCTTGGTTCTAGGGTTTAGGGCCAGGTTTCCGGTGCTCAGCATTAGGGTTTAGGGCTCGGGGCTAGGGCTTAGGGCTCAGCTTTAGGGTTCAGGGCTCGTCTTTAGGGTTTAGGGCTCCGGAATATTGTTTAGGGCTCGGTTCGAGGGTTTAGGGCCAGGTTTCCGGGGCTCGGCATTATGGTTAAGGGTTCGGGGCTAGGGCTTAGGGCTCAGCTTTAGGGTTCAGGGCTCGGCTTTAGGGTTTGGGGCTCCGGAATAGGGTTTAGGGCTTGGTTCTAGGGTTTAGGGCCAGGTTTCCGGTGCTCAGCATTAGGGTTTAGGGCTCGGGGCTAGGGCTTAGGGCTCAGCTTTAGGGTTCAGGGCTCGTCTTTAGGGTTTAGGGCTCCGGAATATTGTTTAGGGCTCGGCTCTAGGGTTTAGGGCCAGGTTTCCGGGGCTCGGCATTATGGTTAAGGGTTCGGGGCTAGGGCTTAGGGCTCAGCTTTAGGGTTCAGGGCTCGTCTTTAGGGTTTAGGGCTCCGGAATATTGTTTAGGGCTCGGTTCGAGGGTTTAGGGCCAGGTTTCCGGGGCTCGGCATTATGGTTAAGGGTTCGGGGCTAGGGCTTAGGGCTCAGCTTTAGGGTTCAGGGCTCGTCTTTAGGGTTTAGGGCTCCGGAATATTGTTTAGGGCTCGGTTCGAGGGTTTAGGGCCAGGTTTCCGGGGCTCGGCATTATGGTTAAGGGTTCGGGGCTAGGGCTTAGGGCTCAGCTTTAGGGTTCAGGGCTCGTCTTTAGGGTTTAGGGCTCCGGAATATTGTTTAGGGCTCGGTTCGAGGGTTTAGGGCCAGGTTTCCGGGGCTCGGCATTATGGTTAAGGGTTCGGGGCTAGGGCTTAGGGCTCAGCTTTAGGGTTCAGGGCTCGGCTTTAGGGTTTGGGGCTCCGGAATAGGGTTTAGGGCTTGGTTCTAGGGTTTAGGGCCAGGTTTCCGGTGCTCAGCATTAGGGTTTAGGGCTCGGGGCTAGGGCTTAGGGCTCAGCTTTAGGGTTCAGGGCTCGTCTTTAGGGTTTAGGGCTCCGGAATATTGTTTAGGGCTCGGCTCTAGGGTTTAGGGCCAGGTTTCCGGGGCTCGGCATTATGGTTAAGGGTTCGGGGCTAGGGCTTAGGGCTCAGCTTTAGGGTTCAGGGCTCGTCTTTAGGGTTTAGGGCTCCGGAATATTGTTTAGGGCTCGGTTCGAGGGTTTAGGGCCAGGTTTCCGGGGCTCGGCATTATGGTTAAGGGTTCGGGGCTAGGGCTTAGGGCTCAGCTTTAGGGTTCAGGGCTCGGCTTTAGGGTTTGGGGCTCCGGAATAGGGTTTAGGGCTTGGTTCTAGGGTTTAGGGCCAGGTTTCCGGTGCTCAGCATTAGGGTTTAGGGCTCGGGGCTAGGGCTTAGGGCTCAGCTTTAGGGTTCAGGGCTCGGCTTTAGGGTTTGGGGCTCCGGAATAGGGTTTAGGGCTTGGTTCTAGGGTTTAGGGCCAGGTTTCCGGGGCTCGGCATTATGGTTTAGGGTTCGGGGCTAGGGCTTAGGGCTCAGCTTTAGGGTTCAGGGCTCGTCTTTAGGGTTTAGGGCTCCGGAATATTGTTTAGGGCTCGGTTCGAGGGTTTAGGGCCAGGTTTCCGGGGCTCGGCATTATGGTTAAGGGTTCGGGGCTAGGGCTTAGGGCTCAGCTTTAGGGTTCAGGGCTCGTCTTTAGGGTTTAGGGCTCCGGAATATTGTTTAGGGCTCGGTTCGAGGGTTTAGGGCCAGGTTTCCGGGGCTCGGCATTATGGTTAAGGGTTCGGGGCTAGGGCTTAGGGCTCAGCTTTAGGGTTCAGGGCTCGTCTTTAGGGTTTAGGGCTCCGGAATATTGTTTAGGGCTCGGCTCTAGGGTTTAGGGCCAGGTTTCCGGGGCTCGGCATTATGGTTAAGGGTTCGGGGCTAGGGCTTAGGGCTCAGCTTTAGGGTTCAGGGCTCGTCTTTAGGGTTTAGGGCTCCGGAATATTGTTTAGGGCTCGGTTCGAGGGTTTAGGGCCAGGTTTCCGGGGCTCGGCATTATGGTTAAGGGTTCGGGGCTAGGGCTTAGGGCTCAGCTTTAGGGTTCAGGGCTCGTCTTTAGGGTTTAGGGCTCCGGAATATTGTTTAGGGCTCGGTTCGAGGGTTTAGGGCCAGGTTTCCGGGGCTCGGCATTATGGTTAAGGGTTCGGGGCTAGGGCTTAGGGCTCAGCTTTAGGGTTCAGGGCTCGTCTTTAGGGTTTAGGGCTCCGGAATATTGTTTAGGGCTCGGTTCGAGGGTTTAGGGCCAGGTTTCCGGGGCTCGGCATTATGGTTAAGGGTTCGGGGCTAGGGCTTAGGGCTCAGCTTTAGGGTTCAGGGCTCGTCTTTAGGGTTTAGGGCTCCGGAATATTGTTTAGGGCTCGGTTCGAGGGTTTAGGGCCAGGTTTCCGGGGCTCGGCATTATGGTTAAGGGTTCGGGGCTAGGGCTTAGGGCTCAGCTTTAGGGTTCAGGGCTCGTCTTTAGGGTTTAGGGCTCCGGAATATTGTTTAGGGCTCGGTTCGAGGGTTTAGGGCCAGGTTTCCGGGGCTCGGCATTATGGTTAAGGGTTCGGGGCTAGGGCTTAGGGCTCAGCTTTAGGGTTCAGGGCTCGTCTTTAGGGTTTAGGGCTCCGGAATATTGTTTAGGGCTCGGTTCGAGGGTTTAGGGCCAGGTTTCCGGGGCTCGGCATTATGGTTAAGGGTTCGGGGCTAGGGCTTAGGGCTCAGCTTTAGGGTTCAGGGCTCGTCTTTAGGGTTTAGGGCTCCGGAATATTGTTTAGGGCTCGGCTCTAGGGTTTAGGGCCAGGTTTCCGGGGCTCGGCATTATGGTTAAGGGTTCGGGGCTAGGGCTTAGGGCTCAGCTTTAGGGTTCAGGGCTCGTCTTTAGGGTTTAGGGCTCCGGAATATTGTTTAGGGCTCGGTTCGAGGGTTTAGGGCCAGGTTTCCGGGGCTCGGCATTATGGTTAAGGGTTCGGGGCTAGGGCTTAGGGCTCAGCTTTAGGGTTCAGGGCTCGTCTTTAGGGTTTAGGGCTCCGGAATATTGTTTAGGGCTCGGTTCGAGGGTTTAGGGCCAGGTTTCCGGGGCTCGGCATTATGGTTAAGGGTTCGGGGCTAGGGCTTAGGGCTCAGCTTTAGGGTTCAGGGCTCGTCTTTAGGGTTTAGGGCTCCGGAATATTGTTTAGGGCTCGGTTCGAGGGTTTAGGGCCAGGTTTCCGGGGCTCGGCATTATGGTTAAGGGTTCGGGGCTAGGGCTTAGGGCTCAGCTTTAGGGTTCAGGGCTCGTCTTTAGGGTTTAGGGCTCCGGAATATTGTTTAGGGCTCGGTTCGAGGGTTTAGGGCCAGGTTTCCGGGGCTCGGCATTATGGTTAAGGGTTCGGGGCTAGGGCTTAGGGCTCAGCTTTAGGGTTCAGGGCTCGTCTTTAGGGTTTAGGGCTCCGGAATATTGTTTAGGGCTCGGTTCGAGGGTTTAGGGCCAGGTTTCCGGGGCTCGGCATTATGGTTAAGGGTTCGGGGCTAGGGCTTAGGGCTCAGCTTTAGGGTTCAGGGCTCGTCTTTAGGGTTTAGGGCTCCGGAATATTGTTTAGGGCTCGGTTCGAGGGTTTAGGGCCAGGTTTCCGGGGCTCGGCATTATGGTTAAGGGTTCGGGGCTAGGGCTTAGGGCTCAGCTTTAGGGTTCAGGGCTCGTCTTTAGGGTTTAGGGCTCCGGAATATTGTTTAGGGCTCGGTTCGAGGGTTTAGGGCCAGGTTTCCGGGGCTCGGCATTATGGTTAAGGGTTCGGGGCTAGGGCTTAGGGCTCAGCTTTAGGGTTCAGGGCTCGTCTTTAGGGTTTAGGGCTCCGGAATATTGTTTAGGGCTCGGTTCGAGGGTTTAGGGCCAGGTTTCCGGGGCTCGGCATTATGGTTAAGGGTTCGGGGCTAGGGCTTAGGGCTCAGCTTTAGGGTTCAGGGCTCGTCTTTAGGGTTTAGGGCTCCGGAATATTGTTTAGGGCTCGGTTCGAGGGTTTAGGGCCAGGTTTCCGGGGCTCGGCATTATGGTTAAGGGTTCGGGGCTAGGGCTTAGGGCTCAGCTTTAGGGTTCAGGGCTCGGCTTTAGGGTTTGGGGCTCCGGAATAGGGTTTAGGGCTTGGTTCTAGGGTTTAGGGCCAGGTTTCCGGGGCTCGGCATTATGGTTAAGGGTTCGGGGCTAGGGCTTAGGGCTCAGCTTTAGGGTTCAGGGCTCGTCTTTAGGGTTTAGGGCTCCGGAATATTGTTTAGGGCTCGGTTCGAGGGTTTAGGGCCAGGTTTCCGGGGCTCGGCATTATGGTTAAGGGTTCGGGGCTAGGGCTTAGGGCTCAGCTTTAGGGTTCAGGGCTCGTCTTTAGGGTTTAGGGCTCCGGAATATTGTTTAGGGCTCGGTTCGAGGGTTTAGGGCCAGGTTTCCGGGGCTCGGCATTATGGTTAAGGGTTCGGGGCTAGGGCTTAGGGCTCAGCTTTAGGGTTCAGGGCTCGTCTTTAGGGTTTAGGGCTCCGGAATATTGTTTAGGGCTCGGTTCGAGGGTTTAGGGCCAGGTTTCCGGGGCTCGGCATTATGGTTAAGGGTTCGGGGCTAGGGCTTAGGGCTCAGCTTTAGGGTTCAGGGCTCGTCTTTAGGGTTTAGGGCTCCGGAATATTGTTTAGGGCTCGGTTCGAGGGTTTAGGGCCAGGTTTCCGGGGCTCGGCATTATGGTTAAGGGTTCGGGGCTAGGGCTTAGGGCTCAGCTTTAGGGTTCAGGGCTCGTCTTTAGGGTTTAGGGCTCCGGAATATTGTTTAGGGCTCGGTTCGAGGGTTTAGGGCCAGGTTTCCGGGGCTCGGCATTATGGTTAAGGGTTCGGGGCTAGGGCTTAGGGCTCAGCTTTAGGGTTCAGGGCTCGTCTTTAGGGTTTAGGGCTCCGGAATATTGTTTAGGGCTCGGTTCGAGGGTTTAGGGCCAGGTTTCCGGGGCTCGGCATTATGGTTAAGGGTTCGGGGCTAGGGCTTAGGGCTCAGCTTTAGGGTTCAGGGCTCGTCTTTAGGGTTTAGGGCTCCGGAATATTGTTTAGGGCTCGGTTCGAGGGTTTAGGGCCAGGTTTCCGGGGCTCGGCATTATGGTTAAGGGTTCGGGGCTAGGGCTTAGGGCTCAGCTTTAGGGTTCAGGGCTCGTCTTTAGGGTTTAGGGCTCCGGAATATTGTTTAGGGCTCGGTTCGAGGGTTTAGGGCCAGGTTTCCGGGGCTCGGCATTATGGTTAAGGGTTCGGGGCTAGGGCTTAGGGCTCAGCTTTAGGGTTCAGGGCTCGTCTTTAGGGTTTAGGGCTCCGGAATATTGTTTAGGGCTCGGCTCTAGGGTTTAGGGCCAGGTTTCCGGGGCTCGGCATTATGGTTAAGGGTTCGGGGCTAGGGCTTAGGGCTCAGCTTTAGGGTTCAGGGCTCGTCTTTAGGGTTTAGGGCTCCGGAATATTGTTTAGGGCTCGGTTCGAGGGTTTAGGGCCAGGTTTCCGGGGCTCGGCATTATGGTTAAGGGTTCGGGGCTAGGGCTTAGGGCTCAGCTTTAGGGTTCAGGGCTCGTCTTTAGGGTTTAGGGCTCCGGAATATTGTTTAGGGCTCGGTTCGAGGGTTTAGGGCCAGGTTTCCGGGGCTCGGCATTATGGTTAAGGGTTCGGGGCTAGGGCTTAGGGCTCAGCTTTAGGGTTCAGGGCTCGTCTTTAGGGTTTAGGGCTCCGGAATATTGTTTAGGGCTCGGTTCGAGGGTTTAGGGCCAGGTTTCCGGGGCTCGGCATTATGGTTAAGGGTTCGGGGCTAGGGCTTAGGGCTCAGCTTTAGGGTTCAGGGCTCGTCTTTAGGGTTTAGGGCTCCGGAATATTGTTTAGGGCTCGGCTCTAGGGTTTAGGGCCAGGTTTCCGGGGCTCGGCATTATGGTTAAGGGTTCGGGGCTAGGGCTTAGGGCTCAGCTTTAGGGTTCAGGGCTCGTCTTTAGGGTTTAGGGCTCCGGAATATTGTTTAGGGCTCGGTTCGAGGGTTTAGGGCCAGGTTTCCGGGGCTCGGCATTATGGTTAAGGGTTCGGGGCTAGGGCTTAGGGCTCAGCTTTAGGGTTCAGGGCTCGGCTTTAGGGTTTAGGTCTCCGGAATATTGTTTAGTGCTCGGTTCTAGGGTTTAGGGCCAGGTTTCCGGGGCTCGGCATTATGGTTTAGGGTTCGGGGCTAGGGCTTAGGGCTCAGCTTTAGGGTTCAGGGCTCGTCTTTAGGGTTTAGGGCTCCGGAATATTGTTTAGGGCTCGGTTCGAGGGTTTAGGGCCAGGTTTCCGGGGCTCGGCATTATGGTTAAGGGTTCGGGGCTAGGGCTTAGGGCTCAGCTTTAGGGTTCAGGGCTCGTCTTTAGGGTTTAGGGCTCCGGAATATTGTTTAGGGCTCGGTTCGAGGGTTTAGGGCCAGGTTTCCGGGGCTCGGCATTATGGTTAAGGGTTCGGGGCTAGGGCTTAGGGCTCAGCTTTAGGGTTCAGGGCTCGTCTTTAGGGTTTAGGGCTCCGGAATATTGTTTAGGGCTCGGTTCGAGGGTTTAGGGCCAGGTTTCCGGGGCTCGGCATTATGGTTAAGGGTTCGGGGCTAGGGCTTAGGGCTCAGCTTTAGGGTTCAGGGCTCGGCTTTAGGGTTTGGGGCTCCGGAATAGGGTTTAGGGCTTGGTTCTAGGGTTTAGGGCCAGGTTTCCGGTGCTCAGCATTAGGGTTTAGGGCTCGGGGCTAGGGCTTAGGGCTCAGCTTTAGGGTTCAGGGCTCGGCTTTAGGGTTTGGGGCTCCGGAATAGGGTTTAGGGCTTGGTTCTAGGGTTTAGGGCCAGGTTTCCGGGGCTCGGCATTATGGTTTAGGGTTCGGGGCTAGGGCTTAGGGCTCAGCTTTAGGGTTCAGGGCTCGGCTTTAGGGTTTGGGGCTCCGGAATATTGTTTAGGGCTCGGTTCGAGGGTTTAGGGCCAGGTTTCCGGGGCTCGGCATTAGGGTTAAGGGTTCGGGGCTAGGGCTTAGGGCTCAGCTTTAGGGTTCAGGGCTCGGCTTTAGGGTTTAGGGCTCCGGAATATTGTTTAGGGCTCGGTTCGAGGGTTTAGGGCCAGGTTTCCGGGGCTCGGCATTAGGGTTTAGGGCTCGGGGCTAGGGCTTAGGGCTCAGCTTTAGGGTTCAGGGCTCGGCTTTAGGGTTTAGGGCTCCGGAATATTGTTTAGGGCTCGGCTCTAGGGTTTAGGGCCAGGTTTCCGGGGCTCGGCATTATGGTTAAGGGTTCGGGGCTAGGGCTTAGGGCTCAGCTTTAGGGTTCAGGGCTCGTCTTTAGGGTTTAGGGCTCCGGAATATTGTTTAGGGCTCGGTTCGAGGGTTTAGGGCCAGGTTTCCGGGGCTCGGCATTATGGTTAAGGGTTCGGGGCTAGGGCTTAGGGCTCAGCTTTAGGGTTCAGGGCTCGTCTTTAGGGTTTAGGGCTCCGGAATATTGTTTAGGGCTCGGTTCGAGGGTTTAGGGCCAGGTTTCCGGGGCTCGGCATTAGGGTTTAGGGCTCGGGGCTAGGGCTTAGGGCTCAGCTTTAGGGTTCAGGGCTCGTCTTTAGGGTTTAGGGCTCCGGAATATTGTTTAGGGCTCGGCTCTAGGGTTTAGGGCCAGGTTTCCGGGGCTCGGCATTATGGTTAAGGGTTCGGGGCTAGGGCTTAGGGCTCAGCTTTAGGGTTCAGGGCTCGTCTTTAGGGTTTAGGGCTCCGGAATATTGTTTAGGGCTCGGTTCGAGGGTTTAGGGCCAGGTTTCCGGGGCTCGGCATTATGGTTAAGGGTTCGGGGCTAGGGCTTAGGGCTCAGCTTTAGGGTTCAGGGCTCGTCTTTAGGGTTTAGGGCTCCGGAATATTGTTTAGGGCTCGGTTCGAGGGTTTAGGGCCAGGTTTCCGGGGCTCGGCATTATGGTTAAGGGTTCGGGGCTAGGGCTTAGGGCTCAGCTTTAGGGTTCAGGGCTCGTCTTTAGGGTTTAGGGCTCCGGAATATTGTTTAGGGCTCGGCTCTAGGGTTTAGGGCCAGGTTTCCGGGGCTCGGCATTATGGTTAAGGGTTCGGGGCTAGGGCTTAGGGCTCAGCTTTAGGGTTCAGGGCTCGTCTTTAGGGTTTAGGGCTCCGGAATATTGTTTAGGGCTCGGTTCGAGGGTTTAGGGCCAGGTTTCCGGGGCTCGGCATTATGGTTAAGGGTTCGGGGCTAGGGCTTAGGGCTCAGCTTTAGGGTTCAGGGCTCGGCTTTAGGGTTTAGGTCTCCGGAATATTGTTTAGTGCTCGGTTCTAGGGTTTAGGGCCAGGTTTCCGGGGCTCGGCATTATGGTTTAGGGTTCGGGGCTAGGGCTTAGGGCTCAGCTTTAGGGTTCAGGGCTCGTCTTTAGGGTTTAGGGCTCCGGAATATTGTTTAGGGCTCGGTTCGAGGGTTTAGGGCCAGGTTTCCGGGGCTCGGCATTATGGTTAAGGGTTCGGGGCTAGGGCTTAGGGCTCAGCTTTAGGGTTCAGGGCTCGTCTTTAGGGTTTAGGGCTCCGGAATATTGTTTAGGGCTCGGCTCTAGGGTTTAGGGCCAGGTTTCCGGGGCTCGGCATTATGGTTAAGGGTTCGGGGCTAGGGCTTAGGGCTCAGCTTTAGGGTTCAGGGCTCGTCTTTAGGGTTTAGGGCTCCGGAATATTGTTTAGGGCTCGGTTCGAGGGTTTAGGGCCAGGTTTCCGGGGCTCGGCATTATGGTTAAGGGTTCGGGGCTAGGGCTTAGGGCTCAGCTTTAGGGTTCAGGGCTCGTCTTTAGGGTTTAGGGCTCCGGAATATTGTTTAGGGCTCGGTTCGAGGGTTTAGGGCCAGGTTTCCGGGGCTCGGCATTATGGTTAAGGGTTCGGGGCTAGGGCTTAGGGCTCAGCTTTAGGGTTCAGGGCTCGTCTTTAGGGTTTAGGGCTCCGGAATATTGTTTAGGGCTCGGTTCGAGGGTTTAGGGCCAGGTTTCCGGGGCTCGGCATTATGGTTAAGGGTTCGGGGCTAGGGCTTAGGGCTCAGCTTTAGGGTTCAGGGCTCGGCTTTAGGGTTTGGGGCTCCGGAATAGGGTTTAGGGCTTGGTTCTAGGGTTTAGGGCCAGGTTTCCGGTGCTCAGCATTAGGGTTTAGGGCTCGGGGCTAGGGCTTAGGGCTCAGCTTTAGGGTTCAGGGCTCGGCTTTAGGGTTTGGGGCTCCGGAATAGGGTTTAGGGCTTGGTTCTAGGGTTTAGGGCCAGGTTTCCGGGGCTCGGCATTATGGTTTAGGGTTCGGGGCTAGGGCTTAGGGCTCAGCTTTAGGGTTCAGGGCTCGGCTTTAGGGTTTGGGGCTCCGGAATATTGTTTAGGGCTCGGTTCGAGGGTTTAGGGCCAGGTTTCCGGGGCTCGGCATTAGGGTTAAGGGTTCGGGGCTAGGGCTTAGGGCTCAGCTTTAGGGTTCAGGGCTCGGCTTTAGGGTTTAGGGCTCCGGAATATTGTTTAGGGCTCGGTTCGAGGGTTTAGGGCCAGGTTTCCGGGGCTCGGCATTAGGGTTTAGGGCTCGGGGCTAGGGCTTAGGGCTCAGCTTTAGGGTTCAGGGCTCGGCTTTAGGGTTTAGGGCTCCGGAATATTGTTTAGGGCTCGGCTCTAGGGTTTAGGGCCAGGTTTCCGGGGCTCGGCATTATGGTTAAGGGTTCGGGGCTAGGGCTTAGGGCTCAGCTTTAGGGTTCAGGGCTCGTCTTTAGGGTTTAGGGCTCCGGAATATTGTTTAGGGCTCGGTTCGAGGGTTTAGGGCCAGGTTTCCGGGGCTCGGCATTATGGTTAAGGGTTCGGGGCTAGGGCTTAGGGCTCAGCTTTAGGGTTCAGGGCTCGTCTTTAGGGTTTAGGGCTCCGGAATATTGTTTAGGGCTCGGTTCGAGGGTTTAGGGCCAGGTTTCCGGGGCTCGGCATTAGGGTTTAGGGCTCGGGGCTAGGGCTTAGGGCTCAGCTTTAGGGTTCAGGGCTCGTCTTTAGGGTTTAGGGCTCCGGAATATTGTTTAGGGCTCGGCTCTAGGGTTTAGGGCCAGGTTTCCGGGGCTCGGCATTATGGTTAAGGGTTCGGGGCTAGGGCTTAGGGCTCAGCTTTAGGGTTCAGGGCTCGTCTTTAGGGTTTAGGGCTCCGGAATATTGTTTAGGGCTCGGTTCGAGGGTTTAGGGCCAGGTTTCCGGGGCTCGGCATTATGGTTAAGGGTTCGGGGCTAGGGCTTAGGGCTCAGCTTTAGGGTTCAGGGCTCGTCTTTAGGGTTTAGGGCTCCGGAATATTGTTTAGGGCTCGGTTCGAGGGTTTAGGGCCAGGTTTCCGGGGCTCGGCATTATGGTTAAGGGTTCGGGGCTAGGGCTTAGGGCTCAGCTTTAGGGTTCAGGGCTCGTCTTTAGGGTTTAGGGCTCCGGAATATTGTTTAGGGCTCGGCTCTAGGGTTTAGGGCCAGGTTTCCGGGGCTCGGCATTATGGTTAAGGGTTCGGGGCTAGGGCTTAGGGCTCAGCTTTAGGGTTCAGGGCTCGTCTTTAGGGTTTAGGGCTCCGGAATATTGTTTAGGGCTCGGTTCGAGGGTTTAGGGCCAGGTTTCCGGGGCTCGGCATTATGGTTAAGGGTTCGGGGCTAGGGCTTAGGGCTCAGCTTTAGGGTTCAGGGCTCGTCTTTAGGGTTTAGGGCTCCGGAATATTGTTTAGGGCTCGGTTCGAGGGTTTAGGGCCAGGTTTCCGGGGCTCGGCATTATGGTTAAGGGTTCGGGGCTAGGGCTTAGGGCTCAGCTTTAGGGTTCAGGGCTCGTCTTTAGGGTTTAGGGCTCCGGAATATTGTTTAGGGCTCGGTTCGAGGGTTTAGGGCCAGGTTTCCGGGGCTCGGCATTATGGTTAAGGGTTCGGGGCTAGGGCTTAGGGCTCAGCTTTAGGGTTCAGGGCTCGTCTTTAGGGTTTAGGGCTCCGGAATATTGTTTAGGGCTCGGTTCGAGGGTTTAGGGCCAGGTTTCCGGGGCTCGGCATTATGGTTAAGGGTTCGGGGCTAGGGCTTAGGGCTCAGCTTTAGGGTTCAGGGCTCGTCTTTAGGGTTTAGGGCTCCGGAATATTGTTTAGGGCTCGGTTCGAGGGTTTAGGGCCAGGTTTCCGGGGCTCGGCATTATGGTTAAGGGTTCGGGGCTAGGGCTTAGGGCTCAGCTTTAGGGTTCAGGGCTCGTCTTTAGGGTTTAGGGCTCCGGAATATTGTTTAGGGCTCGGTTCGAGGGTTTAGGGCCAGGTTTCCGGGGCTCGGCATTATGGTTAAGGGTTCGGGGCTAGGGCTTAGGGCTCAGCTTTAGGGTTCAGGGCTCGTCTTTAGGGTTTAGGGCTCCGGAATATTGTTTAGGGCTCGGTTCGAGGGTTTAGGGCCAGGTTTCCGGGGCTCGGCATTATGGTTAAGGGTTCGGGGCTAGGGCTTAGGGCTCAGCTTTAGGGTTCAGGGCTCGTCTTTAGGGTTTAGGGCTCCGGAATATTGTTTAGGGCTCGGTTCGAGGGTTTAGGGCCAGGTTTCCGGGGCTCGGCATTAGGGTTTAGGGCTCGGGGCTAGGGCTTAGGGCTCAGCTTTAGGGTTCAGGGCTCGTCTTTAGGGTTTAGGGCTCCGGAATATTGTTTAGGGCTCGGCTCTAGGGTTTAGGGCCAGGTTTCCGGGGCTCGGCATTATGGTTAAGGGTTCGGGGCTAGGGCTTAGGGCTCAGCTTTAGGGTTCAGGGCTCGTCTTTAGGGTTTAGGGCTCCGGAATATTGTTTAGGGCTCGGTTCGAGGGTTTAGGGCCAGGTTTCCGGGGCTCGGCATTATGGTTAAGGGTTCGGGGCTAGGGCTTAGGGCTCAGCTTTAGGGTTCAGGGCTCGGCTTTAGGGTTTGGGGCTCCGGAATAGGGTTTAGGGCTTGGTTCTAGGGTTTAGGGCCAGGTTTCCGGGGCTCGGCATTATGGTTAAGGGTTCGGGGCTAGGGCTTAGGGCTCAGCTTTAGGGTTCAGGGCTCGTCTTTAGGGTTTAGGGCTCCGGAATATTGTTTAGGGCTCGGTTCGAGGGTTTAGGGCCAGGTTTCCGGGGCTCGGCATTATGGTTTAGGGTTCGGGGCTAGGGCTTAGGGCTCAGCTTTAGGGTTCAGGGCTCGTCTTTAGGGTTTAGGGCTCCGGAATATTGTTTAGGGCTCGGCTCTAGGGTTTAGGGCCAGGTTTCCGGGGCTCGGCATTATGGTTTAGGGTTCGGGGCTAGGGCTTAGGGCTCAGCTTTAGGGTTCAGGGCTCGGCTTTAGGGTTTGGGGCTCCGGAATAGGGTTTAGGGCTTGGTTCTAGGGTTTAGGGCCAGGTTTCCGGTGCTCAGCATTAGGGTTTAGGGCTCGGGGCTAGGGCTTAGGGCTCAGCTTTAGGGTTCAGGGCTCGTCTTTAGGGTTTAGGGCTCCGGAATATTGTTTAGGGCTCGGCTCTAGGGTTTAGGGCCAGGTTTCCGGGGCTCGGCATTATGGTTAAGGGTTCGGGGCTAGGGCTTAGGGCTCAGCTTTAGGGTTCAGGGCTCGTCTTTAGGGTTTAGGGCTCCGGAATATTGTTTAGGGCTCGGTTCGAGGGTTTAGGGCCAGGTTTCCGGGGCTCGGCATTATGGTTAAGGGTTCGGGGCTAGGGCTTAGGGCTCAGCTTTAGGGTTCAGGGCTCGTCTTTAGGGTTTAGGGCTCCGGAATATTGTTTAGGGCTCGGTTCGAGGGTTTAGGGCCAGGTTTCCGGGGCTCGGCATTATGGTTAAGGGTTCGGGGCTAGGGCTTAGGGCTCAGCTTTAGGGTTCAGGGCTCGGCTTTAGGGTTTGGGGCTCCGGAATAGGGTTTAGGGCTTGGTTCTAGGGTTTAGGGCCAGGTTTCCGGGGCTCGGCATTATGGTTAAGGGTTCGGGGCTAGGGCTTAGGGCTCAGCTTTAGGGTTCAGGGCTCGTCTTTAGGGTTTAGGGCTCCGGAATATTGTTTAGGGCTCGGTTCGAGGGTTTAGGGCCAGGTTTCCGGGGCTCGGCATTATGGTTTAGGGTTCGGGGCTAGGGCTTAGGGCTCAGCTTTAGGGTTCAGGGCTCGTCTTTAGGGTTTAGGGCTCCGGAATATTGTTTAGGGCTCGGCTCTAGGGTTTAGGGCCAGGTTTCCGGGGCTCGGCATTATGGTTTAGGGTTCGGGGCTAGGGCTTAGGGCTCAGCTTTAGGGTTCAGGGCTCGGCTTTAGGGTTTGGGGCTCCGGAATAGGGTTTAGGGCTTGGTTCTAGGGTTTAGGGCCAGGTTTCCGGTGCTCAGCATTAGGGTTTAGGGCTCGGGGCTAGGGCTTAGGGCTCAGCTTTAGGGTTCAGGGCTCGTCTTTAGGGTTTAGGGCTCCGGAATATTGTTTAGGGCTCGGCTCTAGGGTTTAGGGCCAGGTTTCCGGGGCTCGGCATTATGGTTAAGGGTTCGGGGCTAGGGCTTAGGGCTCAGCTTTAGGGTTCAGGGCTCGTCTTTAGGGTTTAGGGCTCCGGAATATTGTTTAGGGCTCGGTTCGAGGGTTTAGGGCCAGGTTTCCGGGGCTCGGCATTATGGTTAAGGGTTCGGGGCTAGGGCTTAGGGCTCAGCTTTAGGGTTCAGGGCTCGGCTTTAGGGTTTGGGGCTCCGGAATAGGGTTTAGGGCTTGGTTCTAGGGTTTAGGGCCAGGTTTCCGGGGCTCGGCATTATGGTTAAGGGTTCGGGGCTAGGGCTTAGGGCTCAGCTTTAGGGTTCAGGGCTCGTCTTTAGGGTTTAGGGCTCCGGAATATTGTTTAGGGCTCGGTTCGAGGGTTTAGGGCCGGTTTCCGGCTCGGCATTATGGTTTAGGGTTCGGGGCTAGGGCTTAGGCTCAGCTTTAGGTAGGTCTTTAGGGTTTAGGGCTCCGGAATATTGTTTAGGGCTCGGCTCTAGGGTTTAGGGCCAGGTTTCCGGGCTCGGCATTATGGTTTAGGGTTCGGGGCTGGCTCCGGAATAGGGTTTAGGGCTTGGTTCTAGGGTTTAGGGCCAGGTTTCCGGTGCTCAGCATTAGGGTTTAGGGTTCGGGGCTAGGGCTTAGGCTCAGCTTTAGGGTTCAGGGCTCGTCTTTAGGGTTTAGGGCTCCGGAATATTGTTTAGGGCTCGGCTCTAGGGTTTAGGCCAGGTTTCCGGGGCTCGGCAATATGGTTAAGGGTTCGGGGCTAGGGCTTAGGGCTCAGCTTTAGGGTTCAGGGCTCGTCTTTAGG
>NW_028188425.1:0-26000 GCF_964204655.1 Triturus cristatus
TTTTTAGTCGGGCCTTCGATGGGTGGGTCAAGGGCAGCAAAGTCACCACCCTTGAGGAACTCACCGACCTCCTGTTGTGGGAACACCTGGCTGCGAACTGCTTTGTGGAACTACGCCAGCATCTGCTTGACAGCAAACTCACCGATCCCAGGAAGCTGGCGGTGGAAGCAGACCGCTGGACCAACACCCGGGTCACCCGGGGCATGGTAGGAGAATACCCCCGAGCCAGTCAGGGACCACCCCGCCAGAGAGGAGGGGGGAACCAGGGAGGCCAGAGAGAGTCCCAGCCTAGCCCCCCAAAGACCCAACCTCCACCTTTCCCAGCGCCCCCCCCACCAGTAACCGGACCCCCCGGGAGACGGGGACACAGGGTAACCGTCACTTGTTTCCGTTGCCAGAAGCCCGGGCACTACGCCAATGACCCAGAATGCCCCATGGCCACCCAAAACACCCCTGCAAGACAGATAGCCAACATAGCTCTGGGGGAGGAGGTTGAGGAAACCGGGGAGTGGGAACCCGCAGCCATGGCCCTAGTATCCCTGGGAGATAGGGAGATGGTCCCTGGTAGCCTCCTGCCCTCCAACACGAAGAAATACGGGCAGCTCGTCAAGATCAATGGCCACCAAATAGAGGCCCTGCGGGACACCGGGGCCAGCATCACCGGTGTCCTCAGGCACTTAGTCCCCGAGGAGCAGATCCTCCCCAACGTCTTTTGCCCGGTAATTTCCGCAGATAATAGAGAGAGTATGTGTCAGGTAGCTCTGGTGCCGTTTGAGTGGGGTGGAGTGATAGGTAAACTGAGGGTGGCCGTAAGAACCTCCCAGCCGGTCGACTGCCTCTTAGGGAACGACCTGGAGAGTTCTCCCTGGAAGCACGTCGAGCGCAAGGCCCACCTAGAGATGATGGGGCTCCCCGAGTGGGTGTGCGCCACCACCCGATCTATGTCAGCTCGACTTCCCCCCCTGGGAGAAGTCGGAGACGCCCCGACCGAAGAAGTCAGAGCAGTAACCACCGAGGGTCCTCCCGTCCCCCCATCGGAAGGGCCCGTCGCCAGCGACGAACCCTCACTGTCCGACACCGCCCCGGTCCCCGAGTTAGGCGATCTACCCGAGTTAGCCCAATGGCGCCACGAGGGCGGGCCCACCCGGGAGGAGTTTTGCCGGGAGCAAGCCACTTGTCCTTCCCTGGTCGGACTACGGCGCCAGGCCGAGGGCCAAGCCGCAGGCGACCAAACTGGAATGCACCGAATTTATTGGGAGAATAACATTTTATACAGTGAGCAGAAGTCGGTGGAGCTGGGATCCGGACGGGTGCTGGTGGTACCCCTCCGCTTCCGAGACTTCCTCCTGGGCTTAGCCCACAACGTCCCCCTCGCCGGCCACCTGGGTCAAGACAAGACCTACAGCCGTCTCGTGACCCATTTTTACTGGCCTAGAATGAGAGCAGCTGTAGAGGCCCACTGCAAGTCCTGTCCCTCGTACCAAGCTAGTGGGAAGAGTAGGGGGAAGCGCAAGGCTCCCCTCCAACCCTTCCCGGTCGTCAGTACCCCCTTCGAACGAGTCGGGATCGACATCGTGGGGTCACTGGACCCCCCCACCTCCCAAGGTCACCGTTTCATCCTGGTCCTGGTGGATCACGCCACCCGATACCCTGAGGCGATCCCCCTACGCACCGTCACGGCCCCCGTAGTGGGCCGGGCCCTGATGGGGATCTTTTCCCGGGTAGGTTTTCCCCGCGAGGTCGTGAGCGATCGCGGCACTAATTTTATCTCGAAGTACATGACGTCCCTGTGGCAACAATGTGGAGTGTCCTACAAGTTCACCACCCCGTACCATCCCCAAGGGAACGGCCTAGTAGAGAGGTTTAACAGGACTCTGAAAGGGAGGATCACCGGCCTAGAAGAGCCCCTCCGGCGTAAGTGGGACGTCCTGCTCCCCTGCCTCTTGTTCGCTTACCGAGAGGTCCCCCAGAAGTCCCTAGGGTTCAGCCCGTTTGAGTTGCTCTATGGACACCCCGTCCGAGGTCCCCTCAGCTTGGTTAAGGAAGGGTGGGAGGCGGCACCCCAGACCACCCCACGAGATGTGTTCCACTATGTTCTGACCCTCCGGAACCAGACCAGGAAGTTCCGAGCACTGGCCGAGGCCAACCTAGAGACAAGCCAAGAAGAGATGAAGCGCTGGTACGACCAGAATGCCACTCTGGTCGAGTTCCAGCCGGGCCAACAAGTATGGGTCATGGCCCCGGTGAAGCCAGGCGCCCTCCAGGACAGGTGGACCGGGCCCTACAAAGTGATTGAGCGGAAGAGTCAAGTCACATACTTGGTGGACGTCCAGTCGCCTCGGGATCCCCTTCGGGTCCTTCACGTGAACCGCCTCAAGCCTCACTTCGTGCGGACAGAACTGAGCCTCCTGCTGGCCACCGATGACGGGGCCGAAGATGAGTCCGATCCCCTCCCGGACCTCCTGTGTGTCAAGGAGCAGGATGGCTCCGTGGAGGGAGTGAACCTCTCCCCAGCTCTCACTGCCCAGCAACAAGAGGACTGCCGCCAGCTATTAGGACAATTTGCCGACCTCTTCTCCCTGATCCCCCGAGTCACCGACTGGTGTGTCCATGACGTGGACACCGGGGACAGCCCGCCGGTGAGACACCGAGCATACCGGGTCCCAGACCGGGTCCGGTCCTGCATTCAAGCTGAAGTCTCAAAGATGTTGACCATGGAGGTGATCGAGCCATCTGACAGTCCCTGGGCCAGCCCCGTGGTCCTGGTCCCGAAGGCAGCGGCCCCCGGTGTCGCCCCCGAGCTCCGGTTCTGTGTGGACTACCGGGGGCTCAATGACGTCACCCGAGCCGATGCCCACCCCATTCCACGAGCCGACGAGCTCATTGACCGACTCGGGGCAGCCCGGTTCCTCAGCACCTTCGACCTCACCTGCGGATACTGGCAGATTGCGCTCACCGAGGGGGCCAAGGAGCGGTCCGCCTTCTCCACCCCAGATGGGCCTTACCGCTTCCGCGTAATGCCCTTCGGAATGAAAAATGCCCCGGCCACCTTCCAGCGACTGGTGAATAGAGTCCTGGCCGGGCTGGAACAGTTCAGCGCGGCCTATCTAGACGACATCGCCGTTTTCAGTTCCGAATGGAGTGAGCACCTCCAGCACCTCCGGAGGGTGCTAACCGCCCTGCGCCAGGCAGGCCTCACCGTAAAAGCCAGCAAGTGCCAAATTGGGCAAGGATCAGTAGTCTACCTGGGGCACCAGGTCGGGAGTGGCCAGGTCGCCCCTCTACAGCCGAAGATCGACGCCATCGTGGCCTGGGAACCCCCCACCACCCAAACGGAGGTCCGAGCCTTTCTGGGCCTCACTGGCTACTACCGAAGATTCATCAAGGGGTATGGCAGCCTTGTCGGCCCCCTCACAGAACTCACATCCAAAAAACAGCCAAAGAAGGTGCAGTGGACGACCACCTGCCAGGAGGCGTTCGATGCCCTAAAGAAGGCCACGTGCACGGCCCCCGTCCTCCAGGCTCCCGACTACTCCAAGGAGTTTGTAGTCCAAACCGATGCCTCCGAGCATGGCATTGGGGCCGTCCTGTCCCAGGTGAATGACCAAGGCCTAGACCAGCCCGTCGCCTTCCTCAGCCGGCGGCTGTTGCCCAGAGAACAGCGATGGAGCACCATTGAGCGCGAAGCCTTTGCCGTGGTCTGGGCACTCAAGAAACTACGCCCCTACCTGTTCGGCACCCATTTCAAAGTCCAAACCGACCATCGGCCCTTGCGATGGCTCATGCAGATGCGGGGAGAAAACCCCAAGCTACTGCGGTGGTCAATCTCCCTCCAGGGGATGGATTTCACCGTAGAACATCGCCCTGGTATGGACCACGCCAACGCTGACGGCCTCTCCCGGTTCTTCCGCCTCAGCGAAGAGAACCCCCCAAGATGATGGGCAGTTCTCTCTGGCTTTCAGCTGGGGGGGACGCGTGTTGGACCCGGCCTCGTAGCATGGCTCTACTGGTCCCCGCACCACCTCACCTGGTACCTGCAGCCCCGAGCTCACGGCCTAACCGATCCTTTCCACCAGAACACACGCACCCGACCCGGACATCCTCGTCCATGGCCTCTCCCCCTTCAGCCACCCCGGGCCCGCGTGCCCACTCCATGCACCAAGATGGCCGCCCGGCCCCAGCGCGACCCGGGCCTAGAGGCGCCACTCCGGCTGGAGTACATCACGCTTCCAGGGGATGAGAGGGAGAGGAGCAGTTTCTATCGCACCTCTGAACCCCCCTGGGACGATGGGTTTCGATCGGCCCTCCGGCCTCCCTGAGAGCTGGCTCCACGCCTGCTGGGTGTCTGGGACTCCTCCCGACCCGGCCCTGAAAAGATCACAAGACAATGGCAGGAAACCCCGACCAGCGACCCCCAGGTGACAAGACCCCTGCCTGCACAGACTCCGGACATCAAAGAGGGGTCGACCTATAACAAGGGGTGCTCTGGGACTGTCCGGCAGATTCGACGCTGGAACAACGAGAGCCTGCTGACGCGGTCGCGGCTCCTGGAACTTAGGACCACCTGAGCCCTGCTGAGTGACTCGCGGCTCCCTGAAGATCGTAAGACCTCCGAACTCGTACCTGAGCCCTGCTGAGTGACTCGCGGCTCCCCGAAGATCGTAAGACCTCCGAACTTGTACTTGAGCCCTGCTGAGTGACTCGCGGCTCCCTGAAGATCGTAAGACCTCCGAACTTGTGCTTGAGCCCTGCTGAGTGACTCGCGGCTCCCTGAAGATCGTAAGACCTCCGAACTTGTACTTGAGCCCTGCTGAGTGACTCGCGGCTCCCTGAAGATCGTAAGACCTCCGAACTAGTACCTGAGCCCGCTGAGTGACTCGCGGCTTCCACAGACTCCACCGGTCCCGCCGGACCCCACGACAACCAGCCTACCCCCCAGCTCGAGGATTGTGAGCTGTGCGCCGGGTACGTCCTTGCCTTGAACCTTTTACCAGAGACAGTCCCGCTACCCCCTATCCCTTCCAAGACTCATTGAGCCCGTGCTCTCCTTGTACATATTTGCAGTGCTAACCTGTTTGATAAAGATTGATTCCTAAGGACACACGGTGTGGTGTTTCTGTGTCGTGTGGTGCCAGAAGTACGATCCTCGATACGAGATTTCTCCTCCTGAGGAGTCTCCCGCCAGTGCCCGGCTACGATACCTTGAGGGTGTGTCTCAGGGTAGTCAGGACCCCCTTTCCGGGCTCCTCTGAGGTCGCCGTCTAACAACAACCACACACACAACCACACACACACACTGCACACACAATGCACACACAACCACACACAACCACACACATCCACAACCACACCCACAACCACACATATCTACACAAAACCACACACACAACCACACTCACAACCACACACAACCACAACCACACCCAGACACAACCACAACCACACACACAACCACACACACAACCACATACCCCCAACCGTACACACACAACCGCACTCACACAACCACACACAACCACACCTACACAACCATACACACAACCACACACACAACCACACACACAACCACACACACACAATGCACACACAATGCACACACAACCACACACACACAACCACACACATACACAACCACATACACCCACAACCACACCCACAACCACACACATCTACACACAACCACACACACAACCACACTCACAACCACACACACCCAACCACACAGACAACCACACACAACCACAACCACACCCACACACAACCACACCCATAACAACACACACACAACCACAACCACACACACAACCACACACATACAACCACACACAGCCACATACCCCCAACCGTACACACACAACTGCACACACACACAACCACACACACACATCCAAACAACCACACACACAACCACACATGCACACACAACCACACAACCACACACACACACACAACCACACACACACAACCACACACACAACCCCATGCACAACCCCACACACAACCACACACACAACCACACAGACAACCACAACCACAACCACACCCACACATAACCACACCCACAACCACACCCACACAACCACAACCATTTTTTAGAAGCTTTTAGTATTACTGTCACACACATAACCACACAACCACACAACCACAACCACACACACACAACCGTACACAACCACATATACAAGCACACACACACAACCACACACATATACACAACCACACACAACCACACCCACACAGCAATATACACAACACACACACAACCACACACACATAACACACACAACACACACACAACCACACACACACAACGACACACATCCACAACCACACACACCCACAACCACACCCACAACCACTTACATCTACATACAACCACACACACAACCACACTCACAACCACACACACCCAACCATACAGACAACCACACACAACCACAACCACACCCACATACAACCACACCCACAACCACACACACACAACCACAACCACACACACAACCACACACTCATAACCACACACACAACCACACACACAACTACAACCACACACACAACCACACACAACCACACACACAACCACACAAACCACACCCACAACCACACATACCCACAACCAAAACTACACCCAACCACACCCACAACTACACACACATACACAACCACAACCCTACCCACACACACACAACCACACCCAACCATACCTACAACCACACACAACCAGACACCCACAACCACACACACAACCACACACACAATCACACACACAACCTCAGACACAACCACACATACACAACCACACACACACAACCACAACCACACACAACAACCACACACACAACCACACACACACAAGCACACACACAAGCACACACACACACAACCACACACACAACCACACACACAACCACACACACAACCCCATACACACAACCACAAACTCAACCACAACAACATACAAACCACACATACAACCACACACAACCACAACCACACAACCACATCCACACCCACACACACACACACACACACACACAACCACACAACCACACACACAATCACAACCAAACACACACACAACATACACAAGAACCACACACACAACCACACATACAACCACCCACACAACCAGACCCACACAACTACATCCACAACCACACACACACACAACCACACACAACCACACAACCACACACACACAACCACAACCAAACACACACACACACAACACACACAACCACACACACAACCATACACACAACACCACATATAACCCCACACACAACCACACACATAACCACAACCACACACACAACCACACACAAAAACCACACACACAACCACACACAACCACACCCAATCACACCCAACCACACACACAACCACAGACACACAACCACACACACAACCACACATACCCACAACCACACACGTAGACAACCACACACACACAACCACACAAACAAACACACACACATAACCACAACCACACCCACAACAACACACTAACACACAACCACAACCACACCCAACCACACCCACAAACACACACACACACCACCACACACACACAACCACAACCATACACATCCACAAACACAACCACAACCACACACAACAACCATAACCACACACACAACCACACACACAACCACACACACACATATACAACTATACACACAACCACACACACAACCACACACACAACCACACACACTCAACCACACCCAACCACACACACAACCACACACCCACACAACCACACACAACCACACCCACAACCACACACACACAATCACACACCCATACAACCACAGCCAAACCCAACCACACATACAACCACACACACAACCACAACCACACAACCACGCACACACACAACCGCACACACACAACCATATACACAACCACACACACACAACCACACACAACCACACCCAACTGCACACACACAACCACACACAACACACACAACCACAACCACACACATACAACCGCACACACAACCATACACCCAACCACACACATCACCACACACACAACCACACACAACCCCCACACCCACACAACCACACCCACAACCACACCCACATACACCACCACACCTAACCACACAACCACACCCACAACCACACACAGACAACAACCACACAAACACAAAACCACACACACACAACCACACACACAACCACACACAAACATCCACAACCACACCC
This sequence comes from Triturus cristatus, assembly GCF_964204655.1. Lineage (NCBI taxonomy): Eukaryota > Metazoa > Chordata > Amphibia > Caudata > Salamandridae > Triturus > Triturus cristatus. The sequence continues at coordinate 8,217 of NW_028188425.1, forward strand.
ACAACCACACACCCACACATAACTACACACAACTACACACACAACAACACACAACCACACACACAACCACACACACACCACACACACACACAACCACACACAACCACACCCACAACCACACACACACAACCACAACCAAACACACTCACACACAACTACACACACACAACCACACACAACCACACACACAACCACACACACACAACCACACACAACTACACACATAACCCCACACACAACCCCAGACACAACCACACACACACAACTGCACACAACCACACACACAACCACACCCACAACGATACACACACACAACCAGAACCACACACAATCACACCCACAACTACACATACACAATCACACACACAACCACAACCACAACCATGCACACAACCACGCACACACACACAACCACACACACAACCACACACACAACCACACAAACAACCACACACACAAACACACACAACCACACACCCAACCACACCCACAACCACACACACAACCATAATCAGACACAAAGACACAACCACACACACACACACACAACCACACACAACCACACAACCACAATCCCACACACAACCAAACACACACAACCACAACCACACACACACACACACAACCACACCCAAAACCACACCCAAAACCACACCCACACACAACCACACACACACACACAACCACACACAACCACCCAAACAACTACAACCACACACAACCACACACACAACTACACACACAACCACAACCACACACACAACCACAATGATACACACAACCACACATACAACCACACACTCAACCACGCCCACAACCACACACAACCACACCCACAACTATACACCCACAACCACACACATAACCACAACCACACACACAGCCACAACCACACACACAACACAAGCAACCACACACACACACAACCACACACAACCACACCAAACCATACATCCACACACACCCACAACCACACCCGCACCCACAAATGCACCCACACACTACCACGCAAATAACCACAACCACACACACAAGCACATATCTGAGCACACACACAACCACACACACAACCATACACACAACCACACACACACACAACCACACACAACCACACACAACCGCACACACAACCACACACACAACCACACACACAACACACACAACCACAACCACACACACAACGGCACACACAACCACAACCACACACACAACCACGCACACAACCACACACAACCCCCACACCCACACAACAACACCTACAACCACACCCACATACCTATCCACACCTAACCAAACACCCACATCCACACACACAACCACACACACACACAACCACACACACAACCACACACACAACCACACACACACAACCACACATACACATCCACAACCACACACACAACCACACACACACACATAACCACACACAACCACACACACAACCACACACAACCACACACACAACCACACCTACACCATACACACACATAATCACACACAACCACAGCCACAACCACACACACAACCACAACCACACGCACAATCACTCACACAACCACGCACACACACAACCGCACATACACAACCATACACACAAACACACACACACAACCACACCCAACCATACCCAACCGCACACACACAACCACACACACAACCATACACACAACACACACAACCACAACCACACACACAACCACACACTCAACCACACACCCAACCACACACACAACCACGCACACAACCACACACAACCCCCACACCCACACAACCACACCCACAACCAAACCCACAACCACACCTAACCACACAACCACACCCACAACCACACAACCACACACACACAACCACACACACACAACCACACACACACACACATCCACAACCACACACACAACCACACACCCACACATAACCACACACAACCACACACACAACCACACACAACCACACACACAACCACACCCGCACAATACACACACACAACCACAACCACACACAACCACACACACAACCACACACACAACCACAATCAAACACACTCACACACACAACCATACACAAGAACCACACACAACAACCACACACACAAACACACACAACTACACACATAACCCCACACATAGCCCCAGACAAAACCACACACACACAACCACACACACACACAACCACACACACAACCACACACACAGCCATACACACACACAACCACAACCACACACAATCACACCCACAACCACACACACACAATCACACACACAACCACACACACAACCACACATACAACCACACACACAACCACACACACAACCACATACACAACCACACACACAACCACACACACACAACCACACACACAACCACACACACAACCACACAAACAACCACATCCAACCACATATACAAACACACACAACCACACACCCAACCACACACACAACCACACACACAACCATAATCAGACACAAAGACACAATCACACATACACAACCACACACACACAACCACTCAATCCGACACACACACAACCACACACACACACAACCACACCCAACAACACCACCACAATCCCACACACAACCAAACACACAACACCACTCACACAACCACAACCACTGACACACAACCACACCCAAAACCACAAACACAACCATACCCACACAGAATCACACACAACCACACACACACCACACACACACAACCACACACAACCACACAAACAACCACAACTACACACAACCACACACACAACTACACCCACAACCACACACAACCACACACACAACCACAATCACACACACAACCACACACACAACCACACACATAACCACACAATCAACCATACCCACAACCACACACAACCACACCCACACCCACAACCACACACCCACAACCACACACACAACCACAACCACACACACAACCACACACACAACCACAACCACACACACACAGCACAAGCAACCACACACACACAACCACACACAACCACACACAATCACACATCCACACACACTCACAACCACACCCACACCCACAAAGGCACCCACACACAACCACATACATAACCACAACCACACACACACAACACAAGCAACCACACACACACACACAACCACACACACAACCACACCAAACCACACATCCACACACACCCACAACCTCACACGCACCAACAAATGCACCCACACACAACCACACACATAACCACAACCATACACTCAAGCACATACACAAGCACACACACAAGCACACACACAACCATACACACAACCACACACACACACAACCACACCTAACCCCACACCCACATCCACACACACAACCACACACACACACAACCACACACACACAACCACACACACAACCACACACACAACCACATACACATCCACAACCACACACACAACCACACACACATAACCACACACAACCACACACACAACCACACACAACCACACACACAACCACACCTACACCATACACACACAATCACACACAACCACACCCACAACCACACACACAACCACAACCACACACACAACCACACACACAACCAGGCATACACACAACCGCACACACACAATCATACACACAACCACACACACACAACCACACACAACCACACCCAACCGCACACACACAACCACACACACAACCACACACACAACACATACAACCACACACACAACCACACACACAACCACACACCCAACCACACACACAACCACACACACAACCACACACAACCCCCACACCCACACAACCACACCAACAACCACACCTAACCACACAACCACACCCACAACCACACACACACAACCACACACACACACACCCACACACACACATTCAAAACCACACACACCCACACATAACCACACACAACCACACACACAAACACACACAACCACACACACAACCACACCCACACCATACACACACACAACCACAACCACACACAACCACACACACAACCACACAACCACAACCAAACACACTCACACACACAACCATACACAAGAAACACACACAAGAACCATACACACAACCACACACACACAACCACACACATCTACAACCATAACCCCTCACTGAACCCCAGACAAAACCACACACACACACAACCACACACACACACACAACCACACCCGCAGCCATACACACACACAGCCACAACCACACAAAATCACACCCACAACCACACACACAATCACACACACAACCACACACACAACCACACAAACAACCACACCCAACCACATACACAAACACACACAGCCACACACCCAACCATACCCACAACCACACACACAACCATAATCAGACACAAAGACACAATCACATATACACAACCAAGCACACAACACCACACACACAACCACAACCACTGACACACAACCACACCCAAAACCATACACACAACCATACCCACACAAAACCACACACAACCACACACACACCACACACACATAACCACACACAACCACACAAAAAACCACAACTACACACAACCACACACACAACCACAATCACATACACAACCACACACACAACCACACACACAACCACACAATCAACCACACCCACAACCACACACAACCACACCCACAACCACACACCCACAACCACACACAATCACAACCACACACACAACCACACACACAACCACAACCACACACACAACACAAGCAACCACACACACACAACCACACACAACCACACACAACCACACATCCACACACCCACAACCACACCCGCACCCAAAAACACACCCACACACAACCACACACATAACCACAACCACACACACAACAACCACAACCACACACACAACCATACACAACCACACACACACACCTATACACACAACCACATACACACAACCACACACAATCACACATCCACACACACTCACAACCACACCCGCACCCACAAATGCACCTACACACAAACACACATAACCACAACTACACACACACAACACAAGCAACCACATACACACACACAACCACACACACAACCACACCAAACCACACATCCACACACACCCACAACCACACCCGCACCCACAAATGCACCCACACACAACCACACACATAACCACAACCATACACTCAAGCACATACACATGCACACACACAACCACACACACAACCATACACACAACCACACACACACACACAACCACACACAACCACACACAACCGCACACACAACCACACACACAACCACACACACAACACACACAACCACAACCACACATACAACTGCACACACAACCACAACCACACACACAACCATGCACACAACCACACACAACCCCCATACCCACACAACCACACCCACAACCACACCCACATACACAACCACACCTAACCCCACACCCACATCCACACACACAACCACACACACACAACCACACACACACAACCACACACACAACCACACACACACAACCACATACACATCCACAACCACACACACAACCACAACCACACAAACAACCACACACACAACCAGGCATACACACAACCGCACACACACAACCATACACACAACCACACACACACACAACCACACCCAACCGCACACACACAACCACACACACAACACATACAACCACACACACAACCACACACACAACCACACACCCAACCACACACACAACCACACACACAACCACACACAACCCCCACACCCACACAACCACACCCACAACCACACACACAACCACACCTAATCACACAACCACACCCACAACCACACACACACAACCACACACACACACAACCACACACACACATCCAAAACCACACACACAACCACACACCCACACATAACCACACACAACCACACACACAAACACACACACACACCACCACACACACACAACCACAACCATACACATCCACAAACACAACCACAACCACACACAACAACCATAACCACACACACAACCACACACACACATACACAACTATACACACAACCACACACACACAACCACACACACTCAACCACACCCAACCACACACACAACCACACACCCACACAACCACACACAACCACACCCACAACCACACACACACAATCACACACCCATACAACCACAACCAAACCCAACCACACATACAACCACACACACAACCACAACCACACAACCACGCACACACACAACCACACACACACAACCATACACACAACCACACACACAACCACACACAACCACACCCAATTGCACACACACAACCACACACAACACACATAACCACAACCACACACATACAACCGCACACACAACCACACACCCAACCACACACATCACCACACACAACCACACACAACCCCCACACCCACACAACCACACCCACAACCACACCCACATACACCACCACACCTAACCACACAACCACACCCACAACCACACACAGACAACAACCACACAAACACAAAACCACACACACACAACCACACACACAACCACACACAAACATCCACAACCACACCCACAACCACACACCCACACATAACTACACACAACAACACACAACCACACACACAACCACACACACACCACACACACACACAACCACACACAACCACACCCACAACCACACACACAACCATAACCAAACACACTCACACACAACTACACACACACAACCACACACAACCACACACACAACCACACACACACAACCACACACAACTACACACATAACCCCACACACAACCCCAGACACAACCACACACACACAACTGCACACAACCACACACACAACCACACACACAACTATACACACACACAACCACAACCACACACAATCACACCCACAACTACACATACACAATCACACACACAACCACAACCACAACCATGCACACAACCACACACACACACAACCACACACACACAACCACACACACAACCACACAAACAACCACACACACAAACACACACAACCACACACCCAACCATACCCACAACCACACACACAACCATAATCAGACACAAAGACACAACCACACACACACACAACCACACACAACCACACAACCACAATCCCACACACAACCAAACACACACAACCACACACCCAACCACACACACAACCACACACACAACCACACACAACCCCCACACCCACCCAACCACACCAACAACCACACACACAACCACACCTAACCACACAACCACACCCACAACCACACACACACAACCACACACACACACAACCACACACACACATTCAAAACCACACCCACAACCACACACCCACACATAACCACACACAACCACACACACAAACACACACAACCACACACACAACCACACCCACACCATACACACACACAACCACAACCACACACAACCACACACACAACCACACAACCACAACCAAACACACTCACACACACAACCATACACAAGAAACACACACAAGAACCACACACACAACCACACACCCACAACCACACACACAACCACAACCACACACACAACCACACACACAACCACACACACACAGCACAAGCAACCACACACACACAACCACACACAATCACACATCCACACACACTCACAACCACACCCGCACCCACAAAGGCACCCACACACAACCACATACATAACCACAACCACACACACACAACACAAGCAACCACACACACACACACAACCACACACACAACCACACCAAACCACACATCCACACCCACCCACAACCACACCCGCACCCATAAATGCACCCACACACAACCACACACATAACCACAACCATACACTCAAGCACATACACAAGCACACACACAAGCACACACACAACCATACACACAACCACACACACACACACACAACCACACCTAACCCCACACCCACATCCACACACACAACCACACACACACACAACCACACACACACAACCATACACACAACCACACACACAACCACATACACATCCACACCAACACACACAACCACACACACACATAACCACACACAACCACACACACAACCACACACAACCACACACACAACCACACCTACACCATACACACACAATCACACTCAACCACACCCACAACCACACACACAACCACAACCACACACACAACCACACACACAACCAGGCATACACACAACCGCACACACACAACCATACACACAACCACAACCACACACACACACAACCACACCCAACCGCACATACACAACCACACACACAACCACACACACAACACATACAACCACACACACAACCACACACCCAACCACACACACAACCACACACACAACCACACACAACCCCCACACCCACACAACCACACCAACAACCACACACACAACCACACCTAACCACACAACCACACCCACAACCACACACATACAACCACACACACACACAACCACACACACACATTCAAAACCACACACACAACCACACACCCACACATAACCACACACAACCACACACACAAACACACACAACCACACACACAACCACACCCACACCATAAACTCATACAACCACAACCACACACAACCACACACACAACCACAACCAAACACACTCACACACACAACCATACACAAGAAACACACACAAGAACCATACACACAACCACACACACACAACCACACACATCTACAACCATAACCCCTCACTTAACCCCAGACAAAACCACACACACACACAACCACACACACACACACACAACCACACCCACAGCCATACACACACACAACCACAACCACACAAAATCACACCCACAACCACACACACAATCACACACACAACCACACACACAACCACACACACAACCACACACACAACCACACACACAACCACACACACAACCACAAAAACAACCACACCCAACCACATACACAAACACACACAGCCACACACCCAACCATACCCACAACCACACACACAACCATAATCAGACACAAAGACACAATCACATATACACAACCACATACACACAACCACTCAATCCCACACACACACAACCACACACACACACACAACCACACCCAACAACACAACCACAATCCCACACACAACCAAACACACAACACCACACACACAACCACAACCACTGACACACAACCACACCCAAAACCATACACACAACCATACCCACACAAAACCACACACAACCACACACACACCACACACACATAAGCACACACAACCACACAAAAAACCACAACTACACACAACCACACACACAACTACACCCACAATCACACACAACCACACATACAACCACAATCACATACACAACCACACACACAACCACACACACAACCACACAATCAACCACACCCACAACCACACACAACCACACCCACACCCACAACCACACACCCACAACCACACACACAATCACAACCACACACACAACCACACACACAACCACAACCACACACACAACACAAGCAACCACACACACACAACCACACACAACCACACATCCACACACCCACAACCACACCCGCACCCAGAAACACACCCACACACAACCACACACATAACCACAACCACACACACAACAACCACAACCACACACACAACCATACACAACCACACACACACACCTATACACACAACCACATACACACAACCACACACAATCACACATCCACACACACAACCACACACACACAACCACACACACACACAACCACACACACACATTCAAAACCACACCCACAACCACACAACCACACACACAAACACAAACAACCACACACACAACCACACCCACACCATACACACACACAACCACAACCACACACAACCACACACACAACCACACAACCACAACCAAACACAATCACACACACAACCATACACCCACACCTAACCACACAACCACACCCACAACCACACACAGACAACAACCACACAAACACAAAACCACACACACACAACCACACACACAACCACACACAAACATCCACAACCACACCCACAACCACACACCCACACATAACTACACACAACAACACACAACCACACACACAACCACACACACACCACACACACACACAACCACACACAACCACACCCACAACCACACACACAACCACAACCAAACACACTCACACACAACTACACACACACAACCACACACAACCACACACACAACTACACACACACAACCACACACAACTACACACATAACCCCACACACAACCCCAGACACAACCACACACACACAACTGCACACAACCACACACACAGCCACACCCACAACTATACACACACACAACCACAACCACACACAATCACACCCACAACTACACATACACAATCACACACACAACCACAACCACAACCATGGACACAACCACACACACACACAACCACACACACACAACCACACACACAACCACACAAACAACCACACACACAAACACACACAACCACACACCCAACCATACCCACAACCACACACACAACCATAATCAGACACAAAGACACAACCACACACAACCACACAACCACAATCCCACACACAACCAAACACACACAACCACACACCCAACCACACACACAACCACACACACAACCACACACAACCCCCACACCCACACAATCACACCAACAACCACACACACAACCACACCTAACCACACAACCACACCCACAACCACACACACACAACCACACACACACACAACCACACACACACATTCAAAACCACACCCACAACCACACACCCACACATAACCACACACAACCACACACACAAACACACACAACCACACCCACACCATACACACACACAACCACAACCACACACAACCACACACACAACCACACAACCACAACCAAACACACTCACACACACAACCATACACAAGAAACACACACAAGAACCACACACACAACCACACACCCACAACCACACACACAACCACAACCACACACACAACCACACACACAACCACAACCACACACACACAACCACACACAATCACACATCCACACACACTCACAACCACACCCGAACCCACAAAGGCACCCACACACAACCACATACATAACCACAACCACACACACACAACACAAGCAACCACACATACACATAACCACACACACAACCACACCAAACCACACATCCACACACACCCACAACCACACCCGCACCCACAAATGCACCCACACACAACCACACACATAACCACAACCATACACTCAAGCACATACACAAGCACACACACAAGCACACACACAACCATACACACAACCACACACACACACAACCACACCTAACACCACACCCACATCCACACACACAACCACACACACACACAACCACACACACACAACCATACACACAACCACACACACAACCACATACACATCCACAACCACACACACAACCACACACACACATAACCACACACAACCACACACACAACCACACACAACCACACACACAACCACACCTACACCATACACACACAATCACACCCAACCACACCCACAACCACACACACAACCACAACCACACACACAACCACACACACAACCAGGCATACACACAACCGCACACACACAACCATACACACAACCACACACACACACAACCACACCCAACCGCACATACACAACCACACACACAACCACACACACAACACATACAACCACACACACAACCACACACCCAACCACACACACAACCACACACACACAACCACACACAACCCCCACACCCACACAACCACACCAACAACCACACACACAACCACACCCACACCATACACACACACAACCACAACCAAACACAACCACACACACAACCACAACCAAACACACTCACACACACAACCATACACAAGAAACACACACAAGAACCATACACACAACCACACACACACAACCACACACATCTACAACCATAACCCCTCACTTAACCCCAGACAAAACCACACACACACACAACCACACACACACACACACAACCACACCCACAGCCATACACACACACAACCACAACCACACAAAATCACACCCACAACCACACACACAATCACACACACAACCACACACACAACCACACACACAACCACACACACAACCACACACACAACCACACACACAACCACACAAACAACCACACCCAACCACATACACAAACACACACAGCCACACACCCAACCATACCCACAACCACACACACAACCATAATCAGACACAAAGACACAATCACATATACACAACCACATACACACAACCACTCAATCCCACACACACACAACCGCACACACACACACAACCACACCCAACAACACAACCACAATCCCACACACAACCAAACACACAACACCACACACACAACCACAACCACTGACACACAACCATACCCAAAACCATACACACAACCATACCCACACAAAACCACACACAACCACACACACACCACACACACATAAGCACACACAACCACACAAAAAACCACAACTACACACAACCACACACACAACTACACCCACAATCACACACAACCACACATACAACCACAATCACATACACAACCACACACACAACCACACACACAACCACACAATCAACCACACCCACAACCACACACAACCACATCCACACCCACAACCACACACCCACAACCACACACACAATCACAACCACACACACAACCACACACACAACCACAACCACACACACAACACAAGCAACCACACACACACAACCACACACAACCACACATCCACACACCCACAACCACACCCGCACCCAGAAACCCACCCACACACAACCACACACATAACCACAACCACACACACAACAACCACAACCACACACACAACCATACACAACCACACACACACACCTATACACACAACCACATACACACAACCACACACAATCACATATCCACACACACAACCACACACACACAACCACACACACACACAACCACACACACACATTCAAAACCACACCCACAACCACACACCCACACATAACCACCCACAACCACACACACACAACAACCACACACACAACCACACCCACACCATACACACACACAACCACAACCACACACAACCACACACACAACCACACAACCACAACCAAACACACTCACACACACAACCATACACAAGAAACACACACAAGAACCACACACACAACCACACACCCACAACCACACACACAACCACAAACACACACACAACCACACACACAACCACAACCACACACACACACACACAGCACAAGCAATCACACACACACAACCACACACAACCACACACAATCACACATCCACACACACTCACAACCACACCCGCACACACAAAGGCACCCACACACAACCACATACATAACCACAACCACACACACACAACACAAGCAACCACACACACACACACAACCACACACACAACCACACCAAACCACATATCCACACACACCCACAACCACACCCGCACCCACAAATGCACCCACACACAACCACACACATAACCACAACCATACACTCAAGCACATACACAAGCACACACACAAGCACACACACAACCATACACACAACCACACACACACACAACCACACCTAACCCCACACCCACATCCACACACACAACCACACACACACACAACCACACACACACAACCACACACACAACCACACACACAACCACATACACATCCACAACCACACACACAATCACATACACACATAACCACACACAACCACACACACAACCACACACAACCACACACACAACCACACCTACACCATACACATACAATCACACACAACCACACCCACAACCACACACACAACCACAACCACACACACAACCACACACACAACCAGGCATACACACAACCGCATACACACAACCATACACACAACCACACACACACACAACCACACCCAACCAAACCCAACCGCACACACACAACCACACACACAACCACACACACAACACATACAACCACACACACAACCACACACACAACCACACACCCAACCACACACACAACCACACACACAACCACACACAACCCCCACACCCACACAACCACACCAACAACCACACACACAACCACACCTAACCACACAACCACACCCACAACCACACACACACAACCACACATACACACAACCACACACACACATTCAAAACCACACACACAACCACACTCCCACACATAACCACACACAACCACACACACAAACACACACAACCACACACACAACCACACTCATACCATACACACACACAACCACAACCACACACAACCACACACACAACCACAACCAAACACACTCACACACACAACCATACACAAGAAACACACACAAGAACCATACACACAACCACACACACACAACCACACACATCTACAACCATAACCCCTCACTTAACCCCAGACAAAACCACACACACACACAACCACACACACACACACAACCACACACACACACACAACCACACCCACAGCCATACACACACACAACCAAAACCACACAAAATCACACCCACAACCACACACACAATCACACACACAACCACACACACAACCACACACACAACCACACACACAACCACACACACAACCACACAAACAACCACACACAACCACATACACAAACACACAGCCACACACCCAACCATACCCACAACCACACACACAACCATAATCAGACACAAAGACACAATCACATATACACAACCACATACACACAACCACTCAATCCCACACACACACAACCACACCCACACCATACACACACACAACCACAACCACACACAACCACACACACAACCACACAACCACAACCAAACACACTCACACACACAACCATACACAAGAAACACACACAAGAACCACACACACAACCACACACCCACAACCACACACACAACCACAACCACACACACAACCACACACACAACCACAACCACACACACACACAGCACAAGCAACCACACACACACAACCACACACAACCACACACAATCACACATCCACACACACTCACAACCACACCCGCACCCACAAAGGCACCCACACACAACCACATACATAACCACAACCACACACACACAACACAAGCAACCACACACACACACACAACCACACACACAACCACACCAAACCACACATCCACACACACCCACAACCACACCCGCACCCACAAATGCACCCACACACAACCACACACATAACCACAACCATACACTCAAGCACATACACAAGCACACACACAAGCACACACACAACCATACACACAACCACACACACACACAACCACACCTAACCCCACACCCACATCCACACACACAACCACACACACACACAACCACACCTAACCCCACACCCACATCCACACACACAACCACACACACACACAACCACACACACACAACCACACACACAACCACACACACAACCACATACACATCCACAACCACACACACAACCACATACACACATAACCACACACAACCACACACACAACCACACACAACCACACACACAACCACACCTACACCATACACACACAATCACACACAACCACACCCACAACAACACACACAACCACAACCACACACACAACCACACACACAACCAGGCATACACACAACCGCATACACACAACCATACACACAACCACACACACACACAACCACACCCAACCGCACACACACAACCACACACACAACCACACACACAACACATACAACCACACACACAACCACACACACAACCACACACCCAACCACACACACAACCACACACACAACCACACACAACCCCCACACCCACACAACCACACCAACAACCACACACACAACCACACCTAACCACACAACCACACCCACAACCACACACACACAACCACACACACACACAACCACACACACACATTCAAAACCACACACACAACCACACACACAACCACACAAACAACCACACACAACCACATACACAAACACACAGCCACACACCCAACCATACCCACAACCACACACACAACCATAATCAGACACAAAGACACAATCACATATACACAACCACATACACACAACCACTCAATCCCACACACACACAACCACACCCACACCATACACACACACAACCACAACCACACACAACCACACACACAACCACACAACCACAACCAAACACACTCACACACACAACCATACACAAGAAACACACACAAGAACCACACACACAACCACACACCCACAACCACACACACAACCACAACCACACACACAACCACACACACAACCACAACCACACACACACACACACACAGCACAAGCAACCACACACACACAACCACACACAACCACACACAATCACATATCCACACACACTCACAACCACACCCGCACCCACAAAGGCACCCACACACAACCACATACATAACCACAACCACACACACACAACACAAGCAACCACACACACACACACAACCACACACACAACCACACCAAACCACACATCCACACACACCCACAACCACACCCGCACCCACAAATGCACCCACACACAACCACACACATAACCACAACCATACACTCAAGCACATACACAAGCACACACACAAGCACACACACAACCATACACACAACCACACACACACACAACCACACCTAACCCCACACCCACATCCACACACACAACCACACACACACAACCACACCTAACCCCACACCCACATCCACACACACAACCACACACACACACAACCACACACACACAACCACACACACAACCACACACACAACCACATACACATCCACAACCACACACACAACCACATACACACATAACCACACACAACCACACACACAACCACACACAACCACACACACAACCACACCTACACCATACACACACAATCACACACAACCACACCCACAACCACACACACAACCACAACCAAACACACAACCACACACACAACCAGGCATACACACAACCGCATACACACAACCATACACACAACCACACACACACACAACCACACCCAACCACACCCAACCGCACACACACAACCACACACACAACCACACACACAACACATACAACCACACACACAACCACACACACAACCACACACCCAACCACACACACAACCACACACACAACCACACACAACCCCCACACCCACACAACCACACCAACAACCACACACACAACCACACCTAACCACACAACCACACCCACAACCACACACACACAACCACACACACACACAACCACACACACACATTCAAAACCACACACACAACCACACTCCCACACATAACCACACACAACCACACACACAAACACACACAACCACACACACAACCACACTCATACCATACACACACACAACCACAACCACACACAACCACATACACAACCACAACCAAACACACTCACACACACAACCATACACAAGAAACACACACAAGAACCATACACACAACCACACACACACAACCACACACATCTACAACCATAACCCCTCACTTAACCCCAGACAAAACCACACACACACACAACCACACACACACACACACAACCACACCCACAGCCATACACACACACAACCAAAACCACACAAAATCACACCCACAACCACACACACAATCACACACACAACCACACACACAACCACACACACAACCACACACACAACCACACACACAACCACACAAACAACCACACACAACCACATACACAAACACACAGCCACACACCCAACCATACCCACAACCACACA